>NC_052509.1:3247243-3472243 GCF_014356525.2 Nilaparvata lugens
CCAGACATCATCAACCAAGCGTGCATGACCCTACTGGATGAGGAGTCGAAATTTGAAGGAAATTCCAGTGGATGGAGTTTGCTTATCATTGATGGATTGCTCATCAGGATTAGCAAACATACTCCCCTGCGTGGATCATCCTACATCAGTCTTCCACCTCTTCTATCAGCACGAAAGGCAATCATCAATCCTATAAACATGGACCAGCAATGTTTCAAATGGGCTATCCTCGCCAAACATGTACAAGGCAGTAATCCTCAACGAGTCAATGAGCGATACCATCAATTGGAAGAAAGATACAACTTTTCAGGCATTGGATTTCCCACTACCATCAACCAAATCGATATATTTGAGAAAGATAATCCGGAGGTATCAGTTAATATTTATGGTGTGGATGAGAAGAACGTTATATTTCCAAGAAGAGTTGGAAATGCAATGAAGGCAGATCACTTTGATCTTCTCCTCCTCTGTGAGAGTAAGGATGATGATGAAAACAACACCCTTGAGGATGACAATGAACATAAATCAAATAGCCACTACTGCTACATTAAAAATTTTGAAAGACTTGTGAGATCCCAACTCACAAAACATAAAAGTAAAATTATCATCTGCAGACGATGTTTCACCCATTACACCCAGGATATAGATGGAGAACGCAGGATGGCTGAGCATGAGGAGTATTGTGCTAGCAATAATACAGCAAGAATCATCATGCCACAGGTTGGAAAAGATGGTAAACCTCCAACCTTGAAGTTTGAGAAACATGTGCAAAAGTATAGAGTACCTGTTGTAGCATACGCTGATTTTGAGTGCATCCTGGAGAAGCCTGATGAAGACAATGAACAATGGATCGGTAAAGCTACCAAAGTTATCCAGTATCATCGGGCAATGAGTTACTGCTTATACTTTGTGCGGGACCCTGATTTAGAAGATTCCTGGCTGACAATCACTAACCTAATCCCTCATGAGCCAATTGTCTACAGGGGTCCTGATGCCGCCGAACATTTCATGAAGACCCTCACCATGTATGCAAAAGATTTAGATGAGGCAATTGACTGCAGGAATATCAAGTTGCTCCCACTAACCAAAAGAGAGCAAGCACAACATAATGCAGCCGACTTCTGTGAGGCCTGCAATGAACGGTTCAATGAAGATAAGGTGTATGACCATTGTCATATAACTGGTATCTACCGGAATGCATTATGCCGTAAATGCAACCTGCAGCGACAACGACAATCATTCATACCAGTGTTTCTCCACAACTCATCAAACTATGATACACACCTTATTATTCCAGAGCTGGGTAGAGATAAGGATCAGCTGTTTGTCATCCCAAACTCGTCGGAAAAGTATATATCATTCACCAAACGAATATCTCCAAAAATGCACCTTCGATTCATCGATACATTCCGGTTTACACCTGATAGTTTAGACAATCTGGTCACCAACCTAGTCAAATCAGCATCAAATCCAGAAGACTTGTCCAAAGTGCTGCCACATACTGCCAAGGTGTTTGGAAACAAATTGAGCCTTGTCTCAAGTGAAGGAGTGTTTCCATACGACTACTGCGATTCATGGCAGAGACTCGAAGAAACATTGCTACCACCCAAAGAGGCATTTTTCAGCAAGCTGGTTGATAGGAGTGTTAGCAGTGATGATTATGAACATGCTCAAACTGTATGGAACCAATTCAGTTGTAGAACTCTGGGAGAATACAGTGACCTATACTTGAAAACAGATGTTCTCCTGTTGGCTGATGTCTTTGAGAGCTTCCGCGATGTATGCATGAAGACTTATGATTTGGATTGTGCTCACTACTTTACATCTCCAGGCTTTTCCTTTGATGTCATGCTGAAATATACTAAAGTCGAGCTTGAGCTCCTTACTGACTATGACATGTACATGTTTATCGAGCGAGGTATCAGAGGAGGAATAACAAATTGTATACACCGTCATGCTGTAGCCAACAATGCCTACACAGGAGCGCCTATTGACCCCGAGAAGCCTACATCATATCTCCTGTACACAGATGCGAACAACCTGTACGGCTGGGCAATGTGCCAACCACTTCCATGCCGGAAATTCCAGTGGATGGAGAAAGATGAGTTGGAGGGGGTGAGCAGAGGTATTGAGGGTGTTGGAGATGTTCAAAAGATTGGCTACATCTTGGAGGTGGACATTGAGTACCCTTCTGAATTGCATGATGAGCATAACGACTTCCCATTCCTGGCAGAGAACAAAAAAACTCTTAAATCCAATCATGTACGACTCATGACAGCTCTAAGCAACTGCGAACGATATGTATGTCATTACCGCACCCTCAAGCAAGCAGTACAGCATGGATTAAAAATCACTAAAGTTCATCGAGGTGTAAGGTTTGAGCAGGAGGACTTCCTAGCACCCTACATCATGCTGAACACCAGACTTCGACAACAGTCAAAGAATAAGTTTGAGAAAAATTTCTTCAAACTTATGAACAACGCAGTTTTTGGTAAGACAATGGAAAATGTGCGAAAAAGAATGAGCATGGAGCTAGTGAATGATGAGAAGCGATTGAAGAAACTGATTGCTCGACCAGTGTACAAGGATCGTATCATATTTGGAGAGAATATTTGTGCTGTTACGATGCATAAAGAGAAAGTGGAGCTCAACAAGCCAATCTATATAGGGTTATCAGTGCTTGACATCAGCAAAACCCTCATGTACAAATTCCATTATAACATCATGAAGCCCATCTACAAGGACCGTCTTCAACTCCTATATCAAGATACTGATAGCTTGTTCTACCTTGTCAAGACAGAGGACATGTACAATGACATCATCAACAACCAACAACTGAAAGATGTCTTTGACACCTCAGAGTACCCTGCAGAGCACCCATGCTACTCAGATGGAAACAAAATGGTGCTTGGCAAGTTTAAAGATGAATATGCTGGCCGAGCGCCGCTTGAGTATGTAGGCCTGCGATCGAAGCTATATGCCTGTAGGTGTTACAAATAGTGATCCAAATCAGCTGACAAGTGGATTGATAAAGAAAGCTAAAGGAGTGAGGAGACCAATACTTGGGTGAGAACTCTCAAAAATGCATCCAGATGCTGAACGTTACATAGGCTTCCAAGACTATCTAGATTGTCTATATGGTGATGAGGATATCTATAGAGAACAAGTGATGTTTGGTACTAGGAAACATCAGATCATGACCCAAGTCATGAGAAAGAAGGCATTGAGCAAAGCTGATGAGAAGAGGCATATTCTAGATGATGGAATTACAACTCTTGCACATGGACATTACAAGATCCCCACTCTAGCACACATTGATGAGGAGGATGAGGAGGAGGAGGAGGAGGAGGATGAGGAGGAAGAGATGATTGACTCTCAAGAAATTCCCAAGGTTCAGGCAGCTAGCAGTACTACAACAGCTAAACGGTTACATTCCTCATCACATGATGAGCTCATTGATAAAGTCAATGAGTCAGGAAGCAGTACTATCCCTGCTAAACGGTCATGTCCCTTATCAAATGATGAGCTTGCTGATATGACCAATGACTATGAAATAGATGGTGATGCATCCCAGTACAGCATTCTGAGAAAATTGCTTGAAAAGTGACGTCATACCTCATGCCAGGAAGTGTCAACAATCCATTGCGCATACGCAACTGTCTCCACCCATCGCTGGATTTCCTTGAAGCAGTTATCACAAAGTCAGTCGAGGTGTGCTCATCCTGCTATCAACATGTGCTGTCAACAACATCTATATCCAGTACTTCAATCAGCAATGGTGCCAGCAGATCCTGAATCACCATGCCCTTGCGGTGATTGCATGTTTGTCATGAGTGCAAGGTGGAGTGTTGAGCCACTCACTATCGCCACCAGTCATCCCACTATCGCCATCAGTCGTCCCACTACCGCCACCAGTCGTCCCACCATCGTCACCAGTCGTCCCACTATCGCCAAGAGTCACCCCACTAACGCCGCCAGTCGCCCCACTATCGCCACCAGTCACCCCACTATCGCCACCAGTGGCCCCACTATTGCTGCCAGTCAACCCACCACCGCCACCAATCATCCCACCAGCTGAGGCCAAGACGGTTTCAATTTGACAGTAGCCCTCATCACACCAATCAGTTAATATCGAATGTATTACCATTTGTAATATGATAATAAAGAAATAAACCATCATTGGCTGATCCACTGTCTAAAACTAACTCTCATGTATGAAATAAACCTCATTTTATGTGTTAACCATTGATTGAGAGTTTCATTAATTCAATGTTCAACACCTCATCCCATAGATAATAATAATAGTAGGTCAGCATCTTGCACATCAATATAGATGTTTCCTCTAGGTCAATACTGAAATAGCATATAGTTGAAGCTAGTTAATAGATATCCATTATGGTGTAGTGGTTAGCGGGGCCACTTTCCATGCTGTAGGTCCTGGGTTCAAACCTTCAGGGGCTGAGATTGATGTAGGGTCTCAATTGATAAGGTAAGTATACAGGGTTGTATACCATTACACCATAATGGATATCTTTTGATATTTTGCATCTTGGTCAACCTATTGCAACATGTTAATAGATATTTTCATTGAAAGCATAACTACCTAATTTCTTATCTTTATGAGGAAGTAGGATAATCATTAATAACAAATGGCTCATTACATATAGTATTTATTGGCAAACATATAATTAATCTTCAGTATTGAAAAGAATATACAGCTGAAGAAGTCTTTCTCCTCGGCTATAATCACTGTTGGTGACATAACGCTCAACTGATGGCTTATTCCTTTCACAAACAATGCATGGTCCATCAACTTCATCATATCCCCCAGTAGATGGCAGTGGCATAGGTATGCGTACAGCCTTGTAGATGCTAATCTCAAAAGCTGAATCACCAGATGTTCCATCCTCCAGCCTGAATCGTTTCACATGTCCTGTGCTCTCAATTTTTGTAAATCCTGCAAATTTGATCTCCTTTTGACCCAGTCCCAGTAGACATTTGGATTGTTGTCCGCATATAAAATCACACTTGTAGTATTGGTCCTGATTGAGAACACTCAACACAATCTCCACATCCTTATCCCTCCAGTTGGGTACCTTCGCAAGATTAACAATAGCAGCCATTCTACCCTTATCCAACTTGAAGAAAGATTTTAGCAGTATGCAAGTATCATCAAACATGACAGTGAATTTCAATGCAAGTCCTGGTGGGCAATGACGCATTGCCCTCTTATTGATATTATCCTTGATACTCTTCATAGTTTGCATGGAAACTTTCAGCAGGAAACATTTCACATCAGTGGAGGTCACATGAGTATTTCTCAATGGGCTGTGAAGATCATCACATACAAAGAAAACGTTTCTATCCTTGACTGTATCAACAACAGCCTGCTGCTTCTGCCTGAGTCGTATGCATGCACAACTATGAGATTCACGATCTGTACAAAACTCTAAATGTCCACTCTCCTTGAAAAAGTCACTCAATGTCATTATACCGTGATAATACAGTTCAGCTTCAAGCTCACTCACTGCATTAAACAGATAAAGTTCACGTTCACTGTCTGACAACATTGTAAGACTGAGTGTATTTTGTTGTCAGCATCATCTTTTATACTCTGCTTGCTGAGTGGTGGGGGTAATCCATTTCCTGTTTCAATAGGTCTGTATGACGTAATACGATAGCTCTATGTGAACACATAGTGTGCACTTTACTCAAAGAGGAGTGAGGAAGATAAATGATAGAGCATAGAGTTGATTACAATATTTCTTTTTACTGATAATGCAAATGAGTATTAACAGCATTGAAAAAATTGCGACAAAAGGTTCTATCTTCTAACAAAGTTTTATTAATCCATCCATTCAGAGCAATAACAATTTTCAATAAGCAAAAAAGTTGTGTATTTGACAATCCATCAATGTTGCCGACGTTGTTGGTTGACCAATCTCCAAACGTTGGAGATGATAGCTTGTTCCGCACCATGTCGATAAAGTTGAGTAGATGATGTTCTGGACAGTATATGCAATCAATCTTCTTGATCAGCAACTCCAAATCAGGCGTAGCAGGAAAGAAATATGGCGATGATAGGTCCAGGTACTCCACATTGTTCAGTTGTAGAATTGTATCCAGTAGAGTAATCTGCTTATATCCATGGACAAAGATTTTAATTGGACGCTGCTGGTTCTGATCCAACCACCTTCCAACTGTTCCACGCACAATTTCCATCAAATCCGAATAGGGAAGATGTTCTGTCCCACAGCCTGACCACCTGAGTCCATGTTTAGCTTGATGTATACAGTTGTTGGCGATGATTTGCCTGCTAGTCTTGAGCAGAGACTCAGAGTAGGGAGGCTTGAAAAAGTAGTGATGAGTAGTCACATGATGCTCATCATCCTGCTCCAGGATAGCCATCTCCTTCACAATAAACTTGTTGTCCAAACCTTCAAAACCTTGAAAGTTCATCAGGTATAGTGGTAGTGGCCCAAAAATGTTTTCCACTCTACTCGATGACCAGTCATATACACCACTTTCTGCTGTACTGTAGGAGTCGTCATCATTGAGCCCAGTTGTACTTGTAGAGGCATCTTTCATCAGTGGTCACCCACCAGTAACACAGCCCACCACGTCCTCCCCTTCATGTGAAGACAGCTCCCCCTCCTCCATAAAGAGTCCTTTTGTATCCTGTCATGACTGGCTCATTCATTGTCTCGAGCTCAACTGAGCAATTTATTGCTGTACACTGACTATATATCTTTTTATACTGATAGTACAAGGCCTGACATTGGCCGATACTCTTTAGTCATCTCATGAATCATCATACAGTAGGCAGTTGTATTACCTGGAATGTTTTCAGATGCTTCAAACTCAATCCTCACATCGATACTTCCAGTTTTGAGTGACTCATTTTGGCGGGAGCAATCAAAAGCAAACAGCATTATTTTTCCATCACCAATGGCATTCTTTTCAAACAGAGGGTTGCTTGCACGAGCATTACCATGGTTGTAGACTCCATTGAAAGCTGCATACATGTTGTAGATGCGATTATCATCACCATCAATGCTCTCATATGGGTAGTATCTGTTGTTTAAAAACACTCGAACATCCTTCATATTACACTTGTCAAAGCGAGAACTGTTGGCTGCTGCCACACCTCGTCTTGCAGTCTGTAGCCCAACCACAATGTATCGTGGCTTTTCAAGCTGTGATGTCGACTTGACAGTCCATGTATGCTTTCTTGTCTGCGGTAACGTTGGATAGGTATACAACTCCCAATGTCGAAATGGTATACTGATGGGTGTGTCGTTCTGTACAATCTGTAGCAGACGCAGTTTCACATCATCTGCCACTTCCACATAAGGCATTCTCCACAAAAGCTTTGTGATTGCTACATTGGTAGCAGCAACATTCACACAGTCGTGAAAGTTGGGGCTGACCCTCAACACCAGCTCTTGTTTCACATTGAGTAAAATCTGTCTATAGTCTTCGGCAAAGCCTAGCAGATATCTCAAAGGCACATCCATGATTGTAGTGTCAGCTCCATTGGCGGCAAAATCGGCGAATCCAGTGGTTGAACTAAACTTGTAGCCAGCTCCTTCCATCTTGGTCCACTCATCGCGTTCAAATGTAACAGCATTCTTCATTAGGCTGGTAACTCCAGGATTGCGTATACCATCCACCTCCACACCATTGATTTCATAGCGTATCTCTGAAAACACATTGCTGAAGAATCCAGAGACACATGGAGTTCCGGCCACAGCAGCGTTGGCAGCTCCAGTCACAGTATACTCCAAATGTAGATAGCTCTCCGATGGCAGTGTGTAAACATCTTGCTGTTGAATTGGAATCCGTATCTCGTCATTGGCATTATAGCTTACAGTATAGGGTGCATGAGAATGGTACTCAAACCCAATGATACTGTTGTCCGATGACGGTCCATTCTGTGTCACATCCAAAACTCCCATCTTCCTATTCTACTCGTATCTGACAGCCTCGTTCTTGCAAATACTTGATGCTCCTAGATGTTAACCTTGTCAAGGTTGAATGCTGAATGAATCTTTCTTTCCTTTTATCTTCTTTTATAGGCAAAGGAGGATGATGATGATGGAGAGAAGAAGAAGGAGGAGGATGGACTGCAGCCTCCATATCCAATCCTTGATTCCACTTTTCAAATAACAGCACCATTTCACTTGCGTTGTCTCAAATGTAAAGCAATATTTATTTCCTCGCCTCTATTATTTATAAGACGACCGTACTCGTCGACTACTTGCAGTGTAATGCTACCAATCTGCTTGATGTCTATAGGTAAATAGATTACATTCTGCACAGTCACCACCATTTTATACCCTGGATCAACGTTTGGGTAAAACTCATAGATCACGTGATCTGTAATTCCATTAGAGTAAGATCCAGTCACAATGTTGCAGGTGATGCGTATCACATTAGGCCGACTGATTTGTACAGTATTATCACTTCTAGTAGATGTGTTGGGCTCTATGAACTGGGTATTGGTAAAACCCAACAGTTTCCCTATTGAATCTTGTGGTCGTAAATCCAGCTTAGCACTGCTCAAAACTATACACTTTAAGGTTGATGGATCTACAGTCACCTGGAAATCAACATCATTTTCCAACAGCCTTTGTGCAAGCAAGTCAGTAATTGTAGAAAATTCAAAGCTACCTGTTGGTAATGATACCTGATGCAGAACCAAATCCTCCTTGTCAACAGTAGTAGCTGGCATTCTCCTTTTAGTCCTTTTAGGCAATACTGTTCCATCCTTATCATCATCATCAGACTTGCCAGGTTTATGCTTCTGATGTTTAAGCACCTCGCTCCAATACTCTTCAAATCTTGCTTTAGCCATACTCCGTAGCTCATCATGTGTTATCTCTGCACTAGTAACACCCTTCTTAGAAATTCTATTACTTGCATAAAAATGTAGTACATTATTGAAACCTTCCTCAATATTAGGTATTGAGTTGCAACTTGTAAAGCTAATCAGACCAATTTCCCATTCACCACTTCTCACATCAAGTGGTGGATAAAAGTCACTCTTTAGTATTGATGTCCTACCTCCAAAACACAGCATCATGTTGTTGCCTGCTCAACATACAGTTGCACAATGAGTAGCAATCAGCCTACACTTGTTATTTATAGGGGTGGAAATAATGTACAAGAGAGATAGTGAATCATTTATTTATTTTCATCAATCAAAAATTGTAAACACAAATGCCCACAGATGTGTGAGTAAAGATCTTCCTGCTTCTGATCATAGTTGTACTCAATCCTCGATGCTGGCTCCAGTCCTTTGTGCATATAGTCAATAAACTCCTGTGGCGGTCTCAGGTTGCCAAATCCATCAAAGTAGTGAGACACATCATCCTTCTTCACATAGCACACCCAATGTGTGCCAGCTCCAGTGCTGGTGTCCAGGTTGATAATGCCGCATTCTCTCCTCCAGGGCCCATTCAATGGTAGAGCATCCCGCATAAACACTCCTCGAAAGTGCTTTAGCTTCAGTCGACATGCATACTTGTAGAGATCAGCATCGGTAAGGGCTCGATCAGGTAGGGCAACTAGCGTCTTCTCTTGCCGCCACATTGACGGCGACGTGCCCCATTTCCCTGCGTCCTGCGCTGTTGTCTCAGGTAGAGTCCTTTACCTTTTTTACCAGAACATCTCTTTACTCGTTTTTGACCACGAGTCTTTGTTGTCTTACGTCTGCGGTGTACTCCTCCACCAAACTTTGCTTTAGCCTTCATGATGTTGGTCACTGCTAGTGCTGCAGCCTTCTCAAGTACTCCTGCGTCTGCAGATTTTACCACACTCCAAGCTTGATCTGCCAAAATGTTGTCTGCTACTGCTCTGCTCGATGTATCACTGCTCCTCGAGTAAGCAATGTCGTGCTCCTTACAGGCTCGATCAAGACTATTTATACCGGGATCGCCTCGTGCCAACCGCTTCTCTAGCTTTGTACCAGGTCCACAGTACTGGTAACCAGGGATGTGAAGTTCAACAGGTAGAATGTCAATTGCCTTGTTCACCAATTTTCCAGCACTCTTTTTAACTATTGAACCTGCAACTTTTGCAATTGATGACAGTACCCCTCTTCCCCGGTACTTCCTCTCTCTCTTACATCCAGCCATCTAATGTTTCTTAACGGTTTTAGCAGCTGGTTTTATACTTTTTTCGGTGTGGACAATGTTTGTGCGGGTGGTGTTGTAGGAGGGGGTTCCGGTAATCCCATAAGATCTATGAAACGTTTCTTCATTTCATTGGGTGACAATCCCTTCATAGTTTTAGCATTTTTCGGATCTAACACAATGTCTAAATACAATGAAAACATTTTACCAGCAAACTCAATCAGCCTCTTCTCAAGATATCGATTGTTCACTCCATCAGTAGGCTTAATTGGATCCATCATATCAGTAAGTATTGAATCATTGAGACTTGTAAATACCTGTGATGTGGTATTGTCCCTTGTCTTTGGCAGCCACATTGAAATCAGTTCTCTACATGTTGAAAAGTTGACAGCATCCCTGTCAGCACGTGGATTTCCCAAATTGGTCAAACGCCTGTAGCGAGCATTAATGTTTCCTATGGAATCCATGACTTGACTGCTATACATAAGCAAAGCAATGTCTCTTATATAGTGAAACTAGTATGCAGGATTAGCAACTATGTAGCCACCTTCTACCAACTCTTCTAAAATTGAATTGATTTCATTCTCATGTCCAGTGTTGCCAACTGCCTTGGACTGATCCAATAGTTTCAGCCTGTCCACAAGTTCATTGGGATCATTGTAGTAGACGTACTCAATCTTGGTACGGTTGTTTGCCACCATATTGAATGGGGCCACAAGTCCTCTGCCACTGACCTTGCTATATTTGGGTTTAGCATTATTGAGCAGTTTATGGATCACTGTTCTATACTTTGTATCATTCGAGTTTTTACTCTTACCATCCGGATCATGATTTTCCTTATACAAGTTTGTAATGTGTAATATCCGAGTGTATGCCACCTCATCACTAGCCAATGGAGTAATGGGTTTCTTTTTGAAAATGAGTTCACAAAGTCCACGTGTTGCATCAAATCTAGTCACGTTTGAAGGATTGTTAGGGTCAGTCAGAACAATCTTTCTTCCATCACTTCCAAAGGTTAACAGTTTGTTACCCAAATAGTAGTCATTACCAACAACTTCTGGTCCATATGTTTTGTCAGAGCTGCTATCACCACTCATAGCTCTATGGAGATAACGCCCCACTGGTGTTCCAGTCAATCCAACCTCGGTCATTGCTTGTCGAATCCTCTTTTGGCTGCTGGTTAGTAATGCTTCCTGAGCAGTAGCACCCTCCTCCTCCTCCTCATCCACATCCATCACATCACTTTCATAATCATTGGCACTTGCAGATGGCCACAATTTGCGTGCAGTACTCGAGGTACTTGGAACTGGGCTTAACTGCGAAGCTTCTCCAATCCCTTCAAAGGTCAAAGGAGTCTCCTCACCAATTTTGGGCAGACGTCTTACCGCTTGTTTCAGGGGTCGGGACAGCAATGGTGTAGGTGGCGGTGTATGTGGTGCATGATGACCTACAGGAACTGCAAAACGTCTGCGATGTGGGCGTGGCTCTGGAGATTGTTCATGTAGTGGTTGTGCTGCTGCTGGCTGTGGCGGTGGTGGTGGTGGTGGTGGTGTTGCCAAATGCTGATTGAGAACTTCAACTATATTGTCAAGTGGTTCAGTTAGTGGTTTAAAGTGTTTTGCATGCTGCTCCTCTGCCACTTGCCTTCCAAGAGTCAGTTCCTTGTGTTTCCTTTTGATGTTACGTCGCAACTTTGCAATTGCCTTGATGGTTGGTGCAATCTCTTCTACAGTCTTTTGACGGTGTCTATTGCTGGAGACGTCCATCTTGCTCAGTGTACTAACATATACTGAAGCTCAACTGACACTATGCATCAACTAAATACGTATCAAGCCCATTCCTGTAGCGCCCTCCATTTCTGTCCAATGTCCGATCAATCACTAGGAATGAGTGTGCACCCCCAACTGACCAAACCTTGTTACACATATCCTTAAACTGATCAAAGGTCATGTCAGCGCCGACATGATCTCGGTACAAGTGTTTCATGTTTAGCTCATCCTGTTGAAACATGACAAGAAAGTTTGCATTGTCACGAATCAGCTGTTTTGGAATGCGGCTATAGGTCTGTGCTAGATAAAACACATCAACGTCACTGTGTCGGCCTGCACTAAAGTACTTCCTGATGGTATCCTGCTGCTCACAAATCACATCGTCGAAAATAATTATTGAGTTGGGTGGCAGCTCATGCGGGTCGGGTATTTCTTCACTTGTATCACACTCGACATAGTTTATTCCATTTCCTGCAAGTCCTTGCATGATTGTACGGAGCAGCTCATACTTGGACTGGAATGTAGTCTTTGAAAAAAGGTAGATGTTTGAAAATTGAATTCCTTTCTCATCAAAAAGCATGTTGAATAGTAGGTTGGTTTTGCCGCAACCAGAAGGTCCACATATAATACATCTCATATGATTGGGGAACAATGGTCCATGACGCTTTTTCTTTGTATCCATTTCCACCAAGCCACACCCCCTAATCACTTTGTCAAAATCGATAACTCTAAACTGGTTTTTCTGTTGCACAACCTGTTTCATCTTACACAAGATCGTTCTTATCAATCCATGAGTCGTGACTGGAGCTATATCCTTTCCAACGTACCAACAGTTTATTCCCTCTTTTCCTCAACACTTTTTCAATTTCGAAAACACTGGGCACTTTTGTCTTTACAATTTCTTCAGAATAGAATCCTCCTTCAATGGGTTCACCTCTATAGTCCTCCAATTCATAGGTTACAGGCACTGTAGGTCGCACACGTCTTACTGTGAACAGTTCATTAGTCCAATTGGCTAGATATCCCTTGTCAAACGTCTTTTTATACTTGCTGATTCTCACTTTATCACCAGGCTCAATACTCTGACTAGGACCTGGATAAAACTTGTTTTGAGGTTTGCTGACCAACTTTTCCTTATATTCTTGCCTTTGTTTGCTGAGCCTGGAAAGCAACAGCCTCTCATGCTTCTTGCTTTTAATGTCAACTGGCCGCATACGTGTTGTTCGATGGACCCGTTCATTATACTCTTTCAAGAGTGAGGTTAGGATGCCTGTCCACAAATAGGTTCCTTGTTCAGTAAACTTTGTCCACATAAGATGTTTGAGCGATCTATTGAAACGTTCAACTATAGATGCTTTCTTATCAGAAAAAGTTGAATAATGATTGATGCCATACTTTTGCATAAGCTGTTGAAACTTACTATTAAACCATTCCTTTCCGTCATCAGTTTGCAAATTCTTCATGGGATTCTGTTCAAATATAGGCTGCATTGCCTTAACCACTTCATCTGCTGATTTGCTTTTAATTGGTATAGCAAAAGCAAACTTACTAAGACAATTGATTATTGTAATAATATATCTATAGCCTTTGTTCTGTCTTGCATATGGTAGCATCTCTACAAGATCAGCCTGATAAAGATCATCAAGACCTTTCACTGTAACCATTCGTGTAGGGAACCTCCTACGAGCCTGCTTGTGCAGCTCTCTCGCTATAACAGTCTTATCCATACTGACTGATAAAATCTATGTCATCAACTTTAAATAGTCTATTATGCTAATCCAAACATTCTCCATATCCTGTGGAAGAGGATAGAGATTGCAACTTTTTTCTTTTCATAACCTCTACACTTTGATAGTGCAGGATGTGAGACGCCTTGTACTCTTACTTCTACATGATTCAGAGGTTTGAGCAATAAGAGACAGTTGATTTGATACGATTATATTGTAGTCATACTCTAGTACACATTGGATACAAAGAATATTATCAGACATATATAAATAACATCTCAATCATCGAGGTTTAACAGCACATAGTCAAATAATGGTCCTAGATTAGTACACATTTCACAAAATGCAAAGCTATAAGGAAAGTTCAGAATCATCATCTGTCTATTGTGACAAGGATGAAGTGTAGCTGTTGGGAATGTTGAAGAAATCACATCAGCAAAATTCTCGAAAGTTCCAAAAGGATCATAATATCCTTCTCCAATGTTGAATAGTGGCTCAACACTCCACCTTGCACTCATGACAAACATGCAATCACCGCAAGGGCATGGTGATTCAGGATCTGCTGGCGCCATTGCTGATTGAAGTACTGGATATAGATGTTGTTGACAGCACATGTTGATAGCAGGATGAGCACACCTCGACTGACTTTGTGATAACTGCTTCAAGGAAATCCAGCGATGGGTGGAGACAGTTGCATATGCGCAATGGATTGTTGACACTTCCTGGCATGAGGTATGACGTCACTTTTCAAGCAATTTTCTCAGAATGCTTTACTGGGATGCATCACCATCTAATTTATAGTCATTGGTCATATCAGCAAGCTCATCATTTGATAAGGGACGTGACCGTTTAGCAGGGATAGTACTGCTTCCTGACTCATTGACTTTATCAATGAGCTCATCATGTGATGAGGAATGTAACCGTTTAGCTGTTGTAGTACTGCTAGCTGCCTGAACCTTGGGAATTTCTTGAGAGTCAATCATCTCTTCCTCCTCATCCTCCTCCTCCTCCTCCTCATCCTCCTCATCAATGTGTGCTAGAGTGGGGATCTTGTAATGTCAATGTGCAAGAGTTGTAATTCCATCATCTAGAATATGCCTCTTCTCATCAGCTTTGCTCAATGCCTTCTTTCTCATGACTTGGGTCATGATCTGATGTTTCCTAGTACCAAACATCACTTGTTCTCTATAGATATCCTCATCACCATATAGACAATCTAGATAGTCTTGGAAGCCTATGTAACGTTCAGCATCTGGATGCATTTTTGAGAGTTCTCGCCCAAGTATTGGTCTTCTCACTCCTTTAGCTTTCTTTATCAATCCACTTGTCAGCTGATTTGGATTACTATTGTAACACCTACAGGCATATAGCTTCGATCGCAGGCCTACATACTCAAGTGGCGCTCGGCCAGCATATTCATCTTTAAACTTGCCAAGCACCATTTTGTTTCCATCTGAGTAGCATGGGTGCTCTGCAGGGTACTCTGAGGTGTCAAAGACATCTTTCAGTTGTTGGTTGTTGATGATGTCATTGTACATGTCCTCTGTCTTGACAAGGTAGAACAAGCTATCAGTATCTTGATATAGGAGTTGAAGACGGTCCTTGTAGATGGGCTTCATGATGTTATAATGGAATTTGTACATGAGGGTTTTGCTGATGTCAAGCACTGATAACCCTATATAGATTGGCTTGTTGAGCTCCACTTTCTCTTTATGCATCATAACAGCACAAATATTCTCTCCAAATATGATACGATCCTTGTACACTGGTCGAGCAATCAGTTTCTTCAATCGCTTCTCATCATTCACTAGCTCCATGCTCATTCTTTTTCGCACATTTTCCATTGTCTTACCAAAAACTGCGTTGTTCATAAGTTTGAAGAAATTTTTCTCAAACTTATTCTTTGACTGTTGTCGAAGTCTGGTGTTCAGCATGATGTAGGGTGCTAGGAAGTCCTCCTGCTCAGACCTTACACCTCGATGAATTTTAGTGATTTTTAATCCATGCTGTACTGCTTGCTTGAGGGTGCGGTAATGACATACATATCGTTCGCGGTTGCTTAGAGCTGTCATGAGTCGTACATGATTGGATTTAAGAGTTTTTTTGTTCTCTGCCAGGAATGGGAAGTCGTTATGCTCATCATGCAATTCAGAAGGGTACTCAATGTCCACCTCCAAGATGTAGCCAATCTTTTGAACATCTCCAACACCCTCAATACCTCTGCTCACCCCCTCCAACTCATCTTTCTCCATCCACTGGAATTTCCGGCATGGAAGTGGTTGGCACATTGCCCAGCCGTACAGGTTGTTCGCATCTGTGTACAGGAGATATGATGTAGGCTTCTCGGGGTCAATAGGCGCTCCTGTGTAGGCATTGTTGGCTACAGCATGACGGTGTATACAATTTGTTATTCCTCCTCTGATACCTCGCTCGATAAACATGTACATGTCATAGTCAGTAAGGAGCTCAAGCTCGACTTTAGTATATTTCAGCATGACATCAAAGGAAAAGCCTGGAGATGTAAAGTAGTGAGCACAATCCAAATCATAAGTCTTCATGCATACATCGCGGAAGCTCTCAAAGACATCAGCCAACAGGAGAACATCTGTTTTCAAGTATAGGTCACTGTATTCTCCCAGAGTTCTACAACTGAATTGGTTCCATACAGTTTGAGCATGTTCATAATCATCACTGCTAACACTCCTATCAACCAGCTTGCTGAAAAATGCCTCTTTGGGTGGTAGCAATGTTTCTTCGAGTCTCTGCCATGAATCGCAGTAGTCGTATGGAAACACTCCTTTCCTTGAGACAAGGCTCAATTTGTTTCCAAACACCTTGGCAGTATGTGGCAGCACTTTGGACAAGTCTTCTGGATTTGATGCTGATTTGACTAGGTTGGTGACCAGATTGTCTAAACTATCAGGTGTAAACCGGAATGTATCGATGAATCGAAGGTGCATTTTTGGAGATATTCGTTTGGTGAATGATATATACTTTTCCGACGAGTTTGGGATGACAAACAGCTGATCCTTATCTCTACCCAGCTCTGGAATAATAAGGTGTGTATCATAGTTTGATGAGTTGTGGAGAAACACTGGTATGAATGATTGTCGTTGTCGCTGCAGGTTGCATTTACGGCATGATGCATTCCGGTAGATACCAGTTATATGACAATGGTCATACACCTTATCTCCATTGAACCGTTCATTGCAGGCCTCACAGAAGTCGGCTGCATTATGTTGTGCTTGCTCTCTTTTGGTTAGTGGGAGCAACTTGATATTCTGCAGTCAATTGCCTCATCTAAATCTTTTGCATACATGGTGAGGGTCTTCATGAAATGTTTGGCGGCATCAGGACCCCTGTAGACAATTGGCTCATGAGGGATTAGGTTAGTGATTGTCAGCCAGGAATCTTCTAAATCAGGGTCCCGCACAAAGTATAAGCAGTAACTCATTGCCCGATGATACTGGATAACTTTGGTAGCTTTACCGATCCATTGTTCATTGTCTTCATCAGGCTTCTCCAGGATGCACTCAAAATCAGCGTATGCTACAACAGGTACTCTATACTTTTGCACATGTTTCTCAAACTTCAAGGTCGGAGGTTTACCATCTTTTCAAACCTGTGGCATGATGATTCTTGCTGTATTATTGCTAGCACAATACTCCTCATGCTCAGCCATCCTGCGTTCTCCATCTATATCCTGGGTGTAATGGGTGAAACATCATCTGCAGATGATAATTTTACTTTTATGTTTTGTGAGTTGGGATCTCACAAGTCTTTCAAAATTTTTAATGTAGCAGTAGTGGCTATTTGATTTATGTTCATTGTCATCCTCAAGGGTGTTGTTTTCATCATCATCCTTACTCTTACAGAGGAGGAGAAGATCAAAGTGATCTGCCTTCATTGCATTTCCAACTCTTCTTGGAAATATAACGTTCTTCTCATCCACACCATAAATATTAACTGATACCTCCGGATTATCTTTCTCAAATATATCGATTTGGTTGATGGTAGTGGGAAATCCAATGCCTGAAAAGTTGTATCTTTCTTCCAATATTGATGGTATCGCTCATTGACTCATTGAGGATTACTGCCTTGTACATGTTTGGCGAGGATAGCCCATTTGAAACATTGCTGGTCCACGTTTATAGGATTGATGATTGCCTTTCGTGCTGATAGAAGAGGTGGAAGACTGATGTAGGATGATCCACGCAGGGGAGTATGTTTGCTAATCCTGATGAGCAATCCATCAATGATAAGCAAACTCCATCCACTGGAATTTCCTTCAAATTTCGACTCCTCATCCAGTAGGATCATGCACGCTTGGTTGATGATGTCTGGAAGATTGATGATACTGAAGATGGTGTAGTTTGCAGTATTGAAGGCGACATTCTGAAACTCTTCTTGTTCGAGGATGTTCTTATCAAGGGTGCTGCGGAAATATGTTGCCTCCAATACTAGATTGAACTTCATTGCTCCATGTGTCTGGTGTTGCCGACTGATGATGTGAACAATTTTATCCTTCAGACCGCTCAGAAAAGTGTGGAAATCTTTGGCAGGTTCATCCTTGTATGCATTATTGTAGTATAGAGTCTTGAGCCGAGATTTGAATGCCTCTTCCAGAACAACAAACTCGTCCACCGAGTTTGCTGTTTGCTGATATCGTGCAGCTTTGTTCATCTGGAACAATGCAGAACAATATTGTATTAGTATGGTATGCAGTATTCAACTCTATATATATATATCACTATCAACAGATGTGGGGGATGAAGGTGGTGAATTGGTATCTAGGATCGTGGGTCGGGTGTGTGGGTGGGTCGGGGATGGAGGTTCGTAGGTGTTTATGTTCTAGGGATGATGGTCCGGAGCTGTATGGTGGGGTGGGGTGGGGTGGTGATGGGGGAATGTGAATGGGGGTCTAGGATCTACTTTGTGATTATACGGTTTCTAGGTTAGGATGAATTACAACCATGTGAATGGAGGTCTAGGATCCACTTTATGATTATACGTTTTTAGGTTAGGATGGATTACAACCACCAACTCAAAGAACCTTTATTCACAATTAAACTCTTAACTTGTATGTATTGGAACCTAATTCATAATTACACTAGTCATTTTTGACTATTTCATGTACTCTATGTATTGGAACCTAATTCATAAATTAAACTTGTCATTTTAGAATTTAATTGTCAGTCTCAAACTACTTCAAAATTCTACTCTTTTGGACTTAATTGTTGAATCATGAATATAATATAAATATATATATAGAACTATAAAATGCACTGGTACTTACTCTTGATGTTGATAAAGATGGAAGTAATCCAAAACCAATACGCCAAAATCACACACACACGTACTGGTGGTACACACACGTACTGACAGCACAACTGTCAAAGACACAATGTCCCACTCCTTGTAGAACAACTCCTTTTATACCCCAGTTCAGGATGTGGAGGAAATTTTTTTCCCTTTTTTCCCTTTTTTCCCGATTTTATGTTTTTTTTTGTTAATTTTTTTTTTTTTTTTTATTCAATTTTTTTATTTTTTTTTTAATTTTTTTTTCAATTTTTTTATTTTTTTTTTATTTTTTTTTCAATTTTTTTTTTCTTTTATTTTTTTTTTTTAATTTTTTTTTTCTATTTTTTTTTTAATTTTTTTTTTTTATTTTTTTTTTATATATATATTTTTTTTTTGTGACCTTGAGGTTAGGGTGGTTGACCTGGATGACCTTGAGGTTAAGGTGGTTGACCTGGATGACCTTGAGGTGGGTGTGGTTGACCTGGATGACCTTGATGTGGGTGTGGTTGATCTAGATGACCTTGAGGTGGGTGTGGTTGACCTGGATGACCTTGAGGTTGGGGTTGGTTGACCTGGATGACCTTGAGGTTAGGTGGTTGACCTGGATGACCTTGAGGTTAGGGTGGTTGACCTGGATGACCTTGAGTTTAATGGGGAGTCTGGCACACTTGTGTGCCAGACTCCCCATTTTTATACTACTATTAATAATTATATCATCTTATTGTCATTTGAAAGAATAAAAAAGTATAAACTCAACCTCCCACATATGATTAAACATACTGTAATCTTTTAGGTTATTTAGACAAAAAATAAGAATAAAAAATAAAAATACTTGGACAATTTGTTTATTTTTCTGTGGGGCGAAAAAAAGCGTTTGCACCACAGGCAAAAATGTTTTTCCGGCTCTCAATCGAAAACCGATTTCAAGCCGGAAAAGTCTCATTTTCGGCCCTAGGATGGTGCAAAATATACTATTTCGTCATAGACATTCAATTTCAGCTGTTTCACATCCATGATATCAAGCCGGTAAACAGCTGATTGTAGAACAAATGAACCTATGATTCTCATTCTAGCATACTATACTATAATAAAATCATAATATGTTTTCTTTACAGTTGAGTATGTTTCCTAGTTCCGAATTGTCAACTACAATCAAGAAAGAAAAAGTTTTGTCAACTACAACCAAGAAATTCCTGATTCGAAACTTGTAAACTAGGTTATGTTTATAGAATGCATGTAGTAATGTTAGCACAAGCAGGTAATGTTTTCTGTTTCTCAATTATTCTTTTCTAGATATTATGACAAAAATTAGTGTAAGTTACTTGGACGTGAATGTCTTTTGCAGTGCTTGAAAATCTAGTGAATGAAATTCTAGTCTCGGCTAACGCCTCAACTAGAAACATCATTCTCGCCTGCAAAAGACCCCTTCCCGTCCTTGTGACTTAAGATACTCTTGAACACTTTTTAAGCCACTTAAAATTTTGCGCATAGCCTACTTAATCCACCAGCAATCCCAAAAAAGACAAAAAATAAAGAAGAAGAAGAAGAATAAGAATAAGAAAAAGAAGAAGAAGAAGAAGAGAAGAAGAAGAAGAAGAAGAAGAAGAAGAAGAAGAAGAAGAAGAAGAAGAAGAAGAAGAGTTCAGTTCAGTTCAGTTCAGTTTCAGTTCTTCACCACAGTCAATTGACCGGGGAATTGTCAAGTTTTATTATTAATCTCAATATCGAAATTTGATATAAATAAAAAAAAATTATTTATTTTTAATATGAATAATCTAATTATCAAATCTTAATAGTTTATTTTCGCAAGTGCTGGAAAGTATGTTCCTCTGTGTATTCAGAAACTGCATAATATGGCCTTACAATCAAGTATTTTTTTTAATTCTGAGACAAATAATTTTTTGCTCTCAATAGTTTTGAGATGTAGCGAGAGAAGGTTGAAGAATCGTGATCCTGTGCAAATTGGAGATCTTCGAAATTTATCTAGTCGGTGCCGAGTGATATTCATATTGGTCTTATTTCTTGTGTTGCAGCTATGTTGATTGCCTCTTAAAGGTGGATTTGAGTTTTTTGCTAGTATTATAGTTTCCAAGATGTATATAGATATTACTGTAAAAATTTTGTTTTGAAGAAGAAAAAGAATAAGAAGAAGAAGAAGAAGAAGAAGAAGAAGAAGAAGAAGAAGATGATAATACAAGCAGTGCTGAACTTTGAAGTAGTCTGCCTCAGCACACACATAACAGAGAGTGCAGCAATTTGCGTTACATTTGCGGCATCTCTGTTGCTGTTAGAAGAGTGAATCACGTATTTTGGCGTGAAATATACTGTGCTGCGCTTGTTATTAAATCGGCAAGCCACAAGTTGAATGAAAATTTTTATCGACCTCAATCCCTGAACAGAAACTTGTAGAAAGCTGTACTGTGTTATACCGATTTTAGTGTTAGATTTTATTATACTCTGAAAATTGAATTTGAATAGTTTATAATATCTTATTTGTATTTCATTCATCCAAATAAAATGATAGTATCTTATTGCAAAATACTTTATTCAATTCTAGAAGCATAAACTGATTCCGTTTCATAAACTATTTTGAAAACACGTTCACATCAAATCAGAATCAGCTGACTTCAAGGTTATTTGTACAGCCCTAGGGCCGTAAAAATTTTACCGGCCTGGTCAGAAAACAATCACTTTCGGCCTTTATGGCGCATGTAAACCAGCTCATCAAATCCAAGTGGGGCGAAATAGTACTTTACGTAACAAGTCCGGTAACGATAATTTACCGCATAAGTATGATTGTTTCTGAATTATCAGAAACAATCATATCAAAATCATAATCAGAAACAATCATATCAGAAACAATAATTATCAGAATTATCATACGAATGCGGTAAATACGTTACCGTACAAGTTATGTACAATATTTTTTGTAATACTTACCTGAGAAAGAATAATATTACTGAGAAACAGGAACCATTACCTGCTGCTGCTCGAGCTACTGCATTCTATAAACATAACCTAACCCGTAGCGCCTACTTTATAACAGACAGACCCTTTGAGCTCGAATAAAATATCAAGGCCTAAATTATAAGATTTCAGATGAGTTCTTATAACTTGAAACTCCTTAAACGAGTTCTTTAATTATTTGAGTTGATATATTAATTACTCAGATGTCACAAGGACTCAGTAGAGTCCTAACATACTCGACTGTGAAGAGAACATATGATCTCTTCACAGTATAGTATGCTGTAATGAAAATCACATGTTTTCTTCTTCTGAAAACAGCTGTTTACCGGCTTGATTTAATGCATGGAAAACAACTGCAATTGAGTAAGTATGACAAGAAAAGTTATTAAACTGTATTCAATAAATTGTATCGTGTTCTGTGTAATGCAGAATTCAGTCAATGGTAGAAGAAATAAGAAGAATTAACAGGGGTGCCCAAAGGGTGGGTCCTAAAAACGTCAGCAGCGTTTAAAATGACGACGGCTGACGAACACTTTTTGCCGGGTTATCAATTTATGGAGTGGGGTGGAAGCTGATTCTTTTATAAATTTAATGGTGGGGGGGTTGACGTAATCGGGCTTGAGGAAGGAGTTTCCACCCCTCAAAGGGAGAAGTTGAAGTCTTCCAAAATTTTAGCACTAATTATTATTTTTCTCCATCAATAACAATAATATATAGGTAGTCCGATCTTTGCATCGATGTGAATTGATCGATCTATTGTGGGATTCATGTTGATCAGTCAGCATTGATTGAAGCATTGGGAAGCATTGTCCTTATATATTGGGAATGCTAATCCTATACTATTAAATGAGCAATCCCTGTTTATATGTTTAGATGTTCAGATGTTTGGATGTTTAGATGTTTGTATTTCACCGGATCTCGAAAACGGCTCTAACGATTCTCACGAAATTCAGAACATAGTAGTTTTTTTAATCTAAAACTTCGATTGCACTAGGTCTCATCCCTGAGAAAACTCGTTGAAGAACATTAAAAGGATAATTATTATTCATCCTTGGAAAAACAGATGATAATGATTATTTCGTCGTCTGTGGATGATGGAAGTGAGTGAGCGTGTTCATGTGTGTGGGACTGTGTCAAAATTATGACTCAGCTGTTGAACTTTTGTAATCATTCAAACAGGTACTTAGTGCCGGTTGCAAAAAGTCGGGTTATTTTCAATCCTGATTAATTCCATTAGATCCATCTTTTTGTAATGTTCTTCTCTGATTTGGTCCACATGAAATTAATCAGGATTAAAATTTACCCGGCTTTTGTGCAACCGGGCCTTTGTGAAGGGAAATTTTTGCATTCCTCTGGGAATTAATCTCAATGTACTGTGATTGGATAGAACATTTCTGTATGAACTATGAATGTTATTATAATTTCTTCTAAAATTGTTCATGCTTTTGTAGTCCAGAGCGAAACTCGGTCCCCGATATTAAATGATAATTTAGAGTGAATCCCACTCTGAACAGATTCTGAAAATCGACAAATGATAATTCTTCCACTAAAAGAATTTGAGACAGTTTTGTAGAGATGATTCAACAAGTAATTTCTCCCCCTAGAAAAAAGCTATTTCCAGATAATTGGAATAAATGATAATTGGCTGCTTTATGAAATTATTTAAACATCTTCGATTGAGGATGATGACAATATGTACGGTATATTGGATACGAGGCACTGTTAAAACAATATCCATATTGGTTCACTATTATACAAACCACCATTATCCTATTATATAAAGTGAGCAATTTCTGTATAAATTATTATATCTGGTTATTTTTCTTATCTGGTTATTTATGTCCAACGAATCTCGATAACGGCTCTAACGATTTTCACGAAATTTGGAACATATTAGGTTTATGATATAAAAATTCGATTTCACTAGGTCTCATCCTTGTGAAAACTCGCTGAAGTACACGAAAAGGATGATAATTATTCATCCTTGGAAAAACAGATGATAATTTCGTCGTCTGTCGATAACAGAAGATGCGTGTGCCTGTGTGGGAGATCAGCTGTGTAATCAATCAGCTTACCGTATCTCGCGAGAAATCAAGAAATTTTGATAGACTCGATCAAAATAATCTGATTTGATAATAATAATCTGAATATGATGAGATGATAATAATCTGGATATCATAATATTCAAAATTAATTATTATTTTTCAATTTTAAGTGATTATTGATTGTTATTTTGTTATTCAATTTGGTTTGTGAACAATCTAAATTAGAACTTTTCTGTTTTGAAATATTTGGGCTGAAAATTGGACCTGAATTCAAGTGTATGGAACATAACCTACTTTTTGGACCATTTATAGTGTATAAATCAAAATTTGGGGAAGAAACAGTTTTGGGCTGTGCCTGTTAGTCCTTCCCCAATCATTTTGAAGAATTGTGTTCTGTTTATCAATAAATAAATAAATAAAGAGCATATAAATAACTTATTAATAATAAGTTAATAATAACTTATTATTTATTTTATTATAAATAAATAATAAGCTCAGTGTCCCGATATTTTTTGTTAAATCTCCAAAAATGACTTTTCATTTATAAGAGTATTTCTTAACTTTCTTACCTGAGCAAGTGCTATCTCGCATCCCATTTTCAGCAAGTGAGGTTCTTCTGAGATTTGGATCTCCTGTGAACAAAAGAAGGAATAAATTTCAAGTGAATTGGATTGGATTTTGAAACTTAATTTATGTTTGATGTGTCTAGTATTATCAAGGATTGTTTTGTCCTTCCTGGCTTTTTTTGTAAATCGAAGCTATTACTCTTCGAAGCTATTCGAACCTATACGAAGCTATTTTCTCTTCATTTCAGATAGCCTACCATATTCATGTATTCATCTCTTTCTTTCTTATAGAACCCTTGTTCTAGTCACGCACACATCGATTTTTGGATGTACGATTTTTTTCGTCCATATTAAACATAATATGGATTAAACATAACTTGGCAAACAGATGACGTGTTCATGTGCTTGCCCCGTTACGTTCAATCTGGTGAATTTCATGAGGACGGCAAACAATTGAACGTCCAAAAATTGTGTAACTGGCTTTACTCCACCTTTCTTTTCTATCTGTGTTATTTTTCCTGAAACGACTTCACCTATAGCCTAGCATAAACAAAAATTCATTTCTTTCTTACGTTCTATTTCTCTTTCCTTTCCTCCTTCTTGCCTTGCTTACTTTCCCTTTTTATATCATCTTCTCCACCAAAATGATCCCATCTGAACATATCCCACACCAGGGATTTATAATTCTCAATACTTTGTGAAATTCGCTGAATAATAAATAGCTACTAATAATTATGCCTACTGTTATAAGTGTAAGCCTATAAGCCAGACTATACTGTAACTTGAGCTACATTTACACTATGTGGCTGGAGAGCTATATATTTCTGCTATATAAAATTTGAGCTACATATAGCTCTGTCAGCTACATATAGCTCTGCTAGATGTAGCTCTGCTAGATGTAGCTCTGCTAGATGTAGCTCTGCTAGATGTAGGTCTGCTATAAGTAGATTTAACGCTAATTTTATGTAGTAGAGCTATATGTAGCTCTGCTAGATGTTAATCTTTGATTAACTTTGATGCCATCTAGGAGAGCTACATATAGTTTGGAATAAACCAGTATCCACTGCTCAGTTCCCAGCCAGATGCTGAAGAAGAAGGTAGTTCTTGCAGCAGCTGCTGCTTTCGTCGCAGCTACTGGGATATTTTCAGCACAGAGAAGTGAAAGAAGATATTGGATAATAATTTTGTCTCTATTCCAGTCAAATTCACTCTCCATCATTGCACAATAATGTATAAATCGAAAAGAAATGCTCGCGATGCGCAGTAACCTACTAGCACTCTGACAACAAATGAGTACAGAATATCTGGTGTAAACCCAGAAGGCACCAAACAGCTGCGGCAGCCTTCCTTCAAGGACAGAGCAGCTACATCTAGCTCTGCTATAAACAAAAATTGACATGTAGCAGAGCTATATGAAGCCGTGTGTGTGTGTCTCTTTGATTTATACCGAAAATTTTGGATAGCTCATTTTCTGCTATATAGCTGAGAAAATAGGCTTAATACTGCTATACAGCAGGGCTATATAGCAGGTCTCCAGTGTCACTTTTTGAACTATATATATGCATATGCATACATAGGCCAAAATTATAAAAAAAAACATAATTTTAAACTTAATATTTCAAATACTAATAGAATTTAGAACGTTCTGGAGCCACTGACACGCATCTTCTCCAGCATCATGGAGGGCCGACAGCCCTCCATGATAGGAGTATTGTGGACACTCAGATATAAGGTGGTTCATTGATTGGATTTGTCCACATTGGCACAGAGGATCAGATGTGTATCCCCATGCTGTCATCAGCTCAGCACACCTTCCCACCTGCGTCCTGAACCGGTTAAGGCCACACCACTCTCTACGTCTCAGCTGGGTGCCAGGAACAATGTCATTTGGGTCATCCACAAGGCCTTTGTTCCTGACCTCTCCCTGCAACCATCTCAGTCTCCATAACTCCCTTGCACTTCTAATTTCCTCTTGCTCGTCAAGTCTCAAGTATCTTCTTGACTTGAGGCGCCTTGGTGGAGGGTTAGCCAAATCTCTTGAGACTGGGAGATCCTCATGAATGTGTTGTAACTGGGAAATGAACTTGTTCTTCTTCTCCAACCTTCTGAGATCTGGAGGCATGATGTTACTGAGCACAGGCAACCACTCAGTCTCTGTTGGTCTCAATGTCCCACTAATCTTCCTCATAGTTTCATTGAAAACTGTATCAACTTTTTGAACTTGTAGCAGAGCTATATAGCTGAGCTACATGTAGCTCTGCTATATAGTGTAAACCTAGTTTTACATGAATAGAGAACTCTAACTCCAAACAAAGGAAAAAGGACACACACGAAGAGAAGAAGACAGAAACTTGAGACTAGACAAAGGACGAAAACCCAAAGTTAGGACCACTCGATAAGCTGACAAAATTTGAGATGCAAACACGGTGATTGCTATGCAAATTATTATCGAAAGCGAGCAACGACCAGTAGATATTTAGAGAGGCCAAACCGAGAGTGATCGCAAGCGGTGTCAAGAAGGATTGCTCACTCATGTGCGCCTCTCCTATATCTAACATCGTGGCTTCCCATATTCAATCGATTATGACAGTTTCAAGTGAACACATATGCTATGTTCATGTGAGTTAGTGTTAGACAGATAGGAAACAGGGGGGCCACCAGTTTCAAACACGTGCATTATCAACATCGAATTGTGTGGTGCTATATGTATAGTGTGTCAATTTCTATAGCTATATATCTGTGGACATTATTTATATGACGATCATCCATGTCATAATAGAGGGACTGTGATGCTGAGAGGAGTCGATTCATTATGGGCGGATGAACAAGAAGAGAGGGAGCCCCCTTGAAAGAGGGGGGTTAAGGGGGGCCCCCTTTGGGGGGAAGGTGGAATAAAGGGATACATCCCAATCGACAGGCTCGTGAATGTTCAACGACCGATCTACACATACACAAACTCACACATAAAGCTTTGTAGTGTCCTATTTCAATTATTATCGTCATCATTGTCTGTATGTGGAGTCGGACTTCAATACGCTTTGCTTTGAGGATACATACCGATGTATCACATTTGATACACACATACAAATTGATGTATGTATCGCTTCCGATTGTGATGTTCATACAGATTGCAGAATCTGTTGAATTGTTATGCAGGTACCGTACTGTGCAGAGTATTGGAGGTAATATTATTCTATTCTAGAGTACTCTATACTCTCTGGAACTATGTATGTTGTGTAGCTTGAATAATTTTACTAGTAATTCTGTGAACAGTAGACCTCGCGCAGTTATAAACCACAGCCTACTCTAATACTGTCCATCAGAGTAAATTCTGTATTTTCCTGTCGTGTCGACGAGATATCAGTGCGATAACGACTAATAGCTGTTTGGTTTGTTATATTGACAATGCTAATAATTTGATGTAATTATTCTACTGTCATCAAAAGCTTATCGAGTTAAAAGCAGAGAAAAGTCGGAAGAAAATACTATGCTACATCGAGTTATCAATTGCATGCCCCACTGCATGCAATTAATAGTCCTTGTATATACGTCGACGTGCAATTTAAAAAGGAACATACCTGTCAAATTCCATGAAAATCTAATGCCGCGTTTCGCCGTGAATGCCGAACATGATATCCTATTATATAAAGCGAGCAATTTCTGTATATCTGTTTATATTAATATTTTTATATCTAGCTATCTGGTTATTTATGTTTCATCTCGAAAACGGCTCCAACGATTTTCACGAAAATTGGAACAGGTTTATGATATAAAAATTCGATTGCACTAGGTCTCATCCTTGAGAAAACTCACTGAATGACATTAGAAGGATAATTCATCCTTGGCTGAAACAGCTGAGACTTTCGTCGTCTGTGGATAGTAAAAAGTGAGCGAGTGATTCTGTGGAAAATCAAAATATCGCATCCCCGAAATTCACAAGCTGACGTATAGCCAGCTGTAAAATTTAAACACGATCATTTTAGAGAATTGTGTTCTGTTTATCTATAAAAATAAAAATCGAGCCTCAAATTTTGACATTCAATAACTTTTTTATGTGTGCATCGTATTTGATGATATTTTTAGTTGTGTTTGTTATGTTAAGGTTTATGACCTATAAAATTTATGATACGACTTTAGGACTCTTTACTACTGTCCTTCAAAGTTTACATGTAATCCTTGTTATGGGAGAAGATTTGTGAGCTGGCCACATACAGAATTGAAAATCAGCTGTTATAATCATTGCGTCATCCAACAGCCGTCGGTAGATCTGTTTTTCTATTTTCTTCCTACTGATTCACAAAATTTTATTCCTTAATAATGCCGCGGTACGAACGACGTCCAAACTTGGGTCGTAGAGCTTGAAATGCAGTAAATTTAGAATATGCACGGGAAGATCAGCTGCAAGGAGATATACCATTCAATTTCCCAGCAAGCTGCATTCAACTATATCTAAAAATACAAACTGCTTCACAACTAACTAAGCACATACTAGGAAGTCAATATTGAGATATAAATGTAAATACTGATTGTTGAATAATTTTCATAAAAATATAGTGCATCAGATTATGCTAAGGCTAAGCACTTCTGAGGAGGCACGGCTTGGTGATACAAAGTGTTGATCTTATGGACATTTCCTCATGCCATGCCCGATTCAGTGTGTGTGAGCTATTCCATTCAAACCAATAAGCACCTGGATGCAAAATGCTGCATCGTGCCTCCTCAGGTGTACATATAGCTAAATTTTGTCATGAGATGCATTAGCTATTTGGTGGTACGAAGTTCGCCGGGCCAGCTAGTCAATAAATAAAAATAACGAGTGATGCTTGATGCCCTGATATTACGGTTAATATGAAGATAAATGCAAAACCGACGACCTCAGACCTCACTTCGCTCGGTCAATTATTGTAGGCTACTTTGTGCTAATATAGATAGTTTTGTAAAATCAATTCCCTTTAACTGTCAGCATTGTTTGAATGGGTCGAATTCATGTTATATATGAGGAATGGTGACAGTTAAAAGTGGATCCGGACATTTAGTGACGGGAAGCAGATTTGGAGATAATGTTCCCTCTACAGATAATAATATGTCGTTAGTCCTGGTTAGAACGACATTTTGTAGTCTAATGTCTGATGCAGTTTCATAACACTTGTTATGTTTGTCGTAGGGTTAGACGTTAGTGGAATATGATGCTCGTTACATACAAACTGCACAGACTATTTTAGAAATTATTGTACTAGAATGGGCAGTTTTGGTTAGTGATAATTGACAAGTTCTTCTAAATAGAATGACTTCTAAATTTTTTTGTTAAGGTGACATTGATGGATTTGGGACCTGATAGGCTGCATGTAAAGCTGCGTACAGACTTGAGCGACTTGAACACGCACATTTCACGTTTTCATCAGCTGATGCTAGACACGTATTATTTGTGTATCTTAATGTATCTTTACAAATTCAAATATAGTCAGCTGATGAAAAGTGAAATGCGCATGCTCGTGGCACTCGAGTCTGTACGCAGCTTCACATGCAGCCTATCCGTTCCCGGATTCATCAAAGTCATCACAAATCCATCACGAACAGGAAAAAATCAATGAAAAATCATTTCCAATTTTGTTTATGTTCACCAGTGGAATCTTCTTAATAAGGCACAAGAAGATTGACAAGTTGGATAGCATAACAAGATTTTATCTTCAACCACAAAGAAATGAAGTAGGTGCATGTATGTCCTACGTTCAAAAACGTCTTCAACGGCAGAAAATAGAGCATGACAGTGAATCAATGAATCATTCAAAATTCATCAACATATTGGAACCACTTCAAATTATTATTCAGTTGTGACTGACACGTGCTATTGTAAACGACCTCATTATGTGGGTGATTAAATAATTAATTTGAGTCGGATATCGTCGTATCTGACACATGGATAACAAATCTGAGGGTGCTGCTCAAAAATATGTATAAAATATGCAACGATCAACACTTATTTGTATATATGTATTTCTCTTGTAGACACAACTTTGATAGAATATGCATATCTAATGAAAATTTTCTTGGAGTTTGCTTATTATTAGAATACAATGCTAAGCTACTAATGATATCTACAATAATGAATATTTATAACGTTTTGAATGGTAATTATCTATTCTATTTGCTGTCCAACTTTATCAGTATTATCCCAAAATTTGCCAGAGAGTGAATTAGAAGATCTTTGTTTCGATTGCTTAAGAATGATGTGTCGTTTCGATCAAGAAAATAGGCTATAAGCATGATAGAGTGAGTTTTTAATAATAATTAGAGTTGAAGTGAATGATGATTCGAGTATTTCGAGCTCTATTTTTTGATTGCCAAATTGGCTTCGTTTCAAGACATTTATGCAACCAATTTGAAACAAATTGATGTAATAAATTAATTTCAACATTTTCTATTTGAATGTGATACGGAAAAAGGTCAACATTGGTAATTTTTTTTAATTAACTTGGAATTTATTACCAATGAATTACACTTTGTCGACTTTTATTAGTTTGATAGATCACACGTTTATTTTCAATTGATGATACTGTATTTATCATTTAATCAGTTTACTATTTGTGTTATGAATTGTAAGGAAATCTAATCAATTTCTCAGCATAAGGAGATTTATTGAACAGCTTGTCGTTCCATTCACGTTTAGTGTAAGCCGTATTTCTATTTTACAATTTTACAAGACTTCACAGGACTAGTGTAAGTGAACTTTATTCTGTGATGGGGGGGGGGGTGGTTTGGGTGCTTCTTGAAATAACTAAAACAGGCCTCTGATCTAATAAAAATACCCTTGGAGAGTTCCTTATTTCTATTTTATTTACTCACAGTACTTTACAGGTCTACACCTTTTCCAATTTTATTTGAGAAAGTATCAAGTTAATTTGAGAAAGTATCAATTGTATACGAGAATAGTCACTTGTAATTGAGAGAATGTCAGATGTAGATGTGAATAGTCAATTGTATTTGAGAAATCGTCAAATGTAAATGAGAAGATATCAATTGAAAATGAGAAAATTTTCCAATTGACATGCCGTGACTCTTCTGTAGCCTATATTACAGGTTTTATTTGAGCAGGAAAGGATACTGTACTACGTACACAGTATTCCAATTACTCTCATAGGCTTTGCATGTGTGAAAATTAATATTTTCAATGGTGAAAGGATTTCCCCTGTACTGTTTACGTATGATTAATCAGTATTATTTCTATGTATGTATTGGCAACGCGGCTTTTGTCTCCAAACAATTTGTGAAACATTGCACTTGATGAAGATCAAATTCTCTGTTTACGCACAATTGAACTTCATCATCAATCAATTGAACCTCTTGATCAAACAATTCGGCAGTTCTTCGATGGATTTTGGGGCTTAAAAATAATGTTTCATTAAAAAATTAAACGTTTTATTGGAATATTAAATATATTATCATATCATTTTGTATGAGTGCAGTTATGAAAAATTGTAGGCTACTGGAAGTACTGTTTTGTTAATCATTTCCCAATTACAACTGACAAATTCTCGATTTCAAATCGTATATTCTCAAATTGAAATGATACTTTCTCAAATAAAATTCACTATTCTCAATTACAAGTGATGACTTCTCAAATACAAATGACTATTCTCAATTATTACAATTGATACTTTCTCGAATACAGTTGGAAAAGGTGTAGTGTAAGTGAGCTTTCTTCTACACTAGAGAGCTTTGAAAGAAGCCCCTGATCTTAGAAAAATCCAAATTCTCAAGGAATAAGAATTTGAAATCCGTCAAGGAATGACAGATGAAAATGCATATTTTCACAGATTCACAGTTCTCAGATACCGTTTTAGTTCTATTTCGAATAATTTGAGAATGTCTAACAAAAAAATATATATATAAACGTGACAAGATGAAGTAATTTTGCTTGCTCATTCAACATGTGACCATTTATCACACGTGCCTGTCCAATCAGAGTGTCGCATCCCTCTAAAGAATGTGTCTCTTGTTTCTTCACTACCAGCTAATGGTCACAGTAAGGCAGGGAAAGAGGAATTGAGAAAACCCAGAGATAGCTGCTGGGAAAGTGGGACAGGAAAATACCTACAGTGAAAGAGAGGGACAGCGGAGAAGAAGGAAAATATTGAGAAGAGAATATTGAGAGGTAGAAAGAGGAAAGGGAGTATAGAAGAAATACAAGAATTGGAGGAATAGAAGGAGTTTCTAAAGTCGAAGAATTAAGAGGAGAAGAAGATGATGAAGAAAATGAAGAAGAAGATGAAGAGTAAGGAAAATAAGAAGAAGAAGAAGAAGAAAAAGAAGAAGAGGAAGTAGAAGAGGTAGAAGAAGTAGAGGAGTAGAAGCATTAGAAGAAGTAGGTAGAAAAGGAGTATTATTGGTTAAGATAGAAGTTGTGAGATGAAGTGAGAAGACGAATAAGAGGGAAGAATGACCAAGGAAGCAAAAAAGGAAATAGAAGAGAAAAGGAAGGGAATATAGATGTGACTGGAATGAAGGAGTGAGGTACGAGGAGGAAAATGAATTTAGAATAAGAATTAGGAATTGAAGGAGGAAGTAACCGCAGTAGAAGAATGATGTATTGTATATAATGATGAGGAAACGGTCAGAAGATCAAAGCATTGAATGTTAATATTATAATAATGGATGATAGAAAAAATCTGGTGTGGCGCACTCACACAACTTTCCTTAACGTTATGAAAATTGATCACCTGACGCTAGTGTTCCCGCGCATTTCAAGTCTGAGCCAGCTGGTGACAGGACAATAACACTGGAGACACACGAGGTCTGCTATCTCTTTATAGTTAATGATTTTTAATAGAATCAACAGTTTGCAATTGAATAATCACATTCTATCGAATTTTGAGCTTATTTTTGATTTTAGGCGAAAATGTTACTGAACATTAATTGTAGAGATTTTCATTCTCAATCTTTTCCACTTGAAAGTCTTTGTTTAAATTCTATCTGAAGCCTGTTAATTGGGAATCTAAAATCAAACCTTGGGTAGATGGGGCGGAGCTCCTGAAATTTTTACAGATATTGGACTTGTGGCAGTTTATGGATCATATCAAAGACTATTTCAGGTATGAATTTGATCAAAATTGTTGGAGCCGTTTTTGAGAAAATCGCGAAAAACCCTGTTTTTGACAACATTTTCGCCATTTTAGCCGCCATCTTGAATTACATTTGATCGAAATGGTTAGTGTCGGATCCTTATAGTGTAACGACCTTAAGTTCCAAATTTAAAGTCATTCCGTTAATTGGGAGATGAGATAACGTGTACACAGTCGCACATACACTCATACACACACACACACACACACACACACACACACACACACACACACACACACACAACACACACACACACACACACACACACACACACACACACACACACACACACACACTTTTTTGGACTCAGGGGACCTTGAAACGTATAGATATTTGGAAATTGGCGTACCTTAATTTTTTCGGAAAGCAATACTTTCCTTACCTATGGTAATAGGACAAGGAAAGTAAAAATAATAGAACAGAGCTGGATGGAAGAAGAAGAAAGAAGAAACCGATTTAAACGATATGAGGGAGAATTATGTAAACGAAAGGGATAATATAGAGGTGAGGAAGACGGAAAGTCGGAAGAAGAAGAAGAAGGAGGAGGATGATGATGAGGAGGAGGAAATGGAGGAGGTGAAGGAGAAGAAGAAGAAGGAGAAGAGGAAGAAAAAGGAAAAGAAGTAGTAGTAGTAGTAGTAGAGATGGGATATCAGTGAATTGGTCAGTTTGTGTCCCATAGGACCTATTCATCACTGGGCCCGGTGTCATCAGAGGTTATCTCATGTCGAGAAAGTCTCTTACTTACACTCAAACCTAACTCACACAAACAGATATCATAAAATATCATGTTATCCCTTCAACATCGATAACATACATTACTACTACTCCTACTCTTCCGAAAACTCCTTCTTCCTCTCCTCTTTTTCCTCCTCCTCCTCCTCTTCCTCCTCCTTCTCTAACTCCTCCTCCCCCTCCCCGTCCACATCTTCATCATCCTTCTTATCTTCCTCCTCCTCAATTTCCTCCTCCTCATCCTTCTCCTCCTCCTTCTTCCACTCTTCTTTCTCTCTTCTTTCTCTTCCTCCTCATCCCCCTCTTCATACTCTTTCTCCTCCTTCTCTTCGTCGTCCTACTCCTCCTCCTCCTCTTCGTCATCCTACTCCTCCTCCTCCTTCTCCTCTTTCTTTTTCTGTTTCCTCCTCCCTCGTCCTCTTCAATAGTGTTTCAAATTTCAAATCTATTCCACAAAAACTTACACAATACAAAATCAAAATACAAGTTCTCAAAAGCAAAATAACATAGTTATTAATATACATATTACACTGTATTATTTATTCTACATAGTGGATTTCTACTGGCAAAAGTATAACTTGTCCGCCAGTGGGAGTAGCAATAATTACATTATAACAAAAGTAAAAGATAAGACATTACAGAACTCAAGAATTTGGATCATAATTCCAAAAATAAGATGTCGAATTATTAGGGGAAAATATGTAGCCTTGATATCAAAGTAATAAGAATTATCCAGTTTTTAACGGTTGGTGGGATATATTTAATGATTGGTGCGATCATTTGGGATATTATTTATAATTTTTGGAGCAATATAAATGAGCTGTTTTCGAATTAGTGTGAAGTCTGAAACGTAACATTCGAATTTATTTTGATTGTATCTGGTTCTATGTGCTTCATTATTTATTTTTGGAATGTTATTTCTATATCTATTGTAGTATTTAAAGATGCTAAGTACATATAGATGGCGGATGGACATGGCTTTCAGATACTTGAAGCATTTATCGAGGTGTATAGTAAGGGTCAATTTAAAATAGTCTTTATTATAATTTTTTGAACGGTGAATAGTACCTCCCCAAATTACTAATCCGTATTGCAGTAGTGATTGAACTATTGCGAAGTAAATCATTCTCATTCTAGATACATTCAGTACAGACCTCAATTTATAGAATTTGTAAGATATAAATTTCAATCTATTGCAGATGTAATCAAAATGCCTCTTCCACTTGAAGCCCTCCTCGATTATAACACCTAAATATTTCAAGTGGCTGGTTTTCTCAATCTCGGGACAATTACATTCGTCGTGATCATTACTTACATTACAATTTAAATGCAATTTGAGTTGGCAGTGAGTTACCTCATGACCTGTAATACTCCTAGAGAATGCAATGTATTTAGTTTTTTTAATATTTAGGCTAAGGGAGTTCACGTCTAGCCATCTCTTTTGGTAGAGAGTTAGTGGGGAGGATATTTTTAATATTCTTTCCGAAGAATGGACATTGATATGTCCAAAGCTCCGCCAATTTATGTAGATGCATAACAATATAATTATTATCCATAGTTATTATATTACAAATTGCTTTTTCATATCATATACAGTTCAATAATTATTTTCTTAGTCTATATCATGTAAATTCATCTATAATTTTGCTGTATTGTAAGCTATTGTATATAAGTGTATAAGACAGTATATATTGTCATCTACATAAATAAAGTACTCAATCAATCAATCAATCAATCAATCTCTTAAGTGAAGAGATGCCTCTAGAGGCATTTCAAGAATACATGGTTATCTTCACAAACTTTACCGATTTTTGTAGCTACAACACAAAGTTATGGGTACATATCTTGATTCAAATAGCATTCCTTCTACATATTTTTATAAATAATTCTCAAGTTCATACTTTGTGAAAATCATTGGATATTGATCACGTGCGAACTGAAGACTCTGACAGACTTGCGTCACTCCAGGTCACTCAATATTATCACTGTTATTGGATATAGAATTGATATTGTGTGGTTATATTGTTGGTAATTACGCTGGCCTATAAATCTGCAAATAATGGGAAATTTGATAAAAATCTAATCTAATCACCTTTTCTAACATTTCTTCCTCTTCATTTTCCACCACCTCTTCATCATCCTTCTCCAGCTCCTCTTCCTCCTCCTACTCCTTCCCCTACTCCTTCCCATCCACTTTTTCTTCCTCCTCATCCTCCTCCTCCTTCTCCTCCTCATCCTCCTCTTACTGCACATTTCACAACCGTTCCACCATAGATTCTCCATCCTAAACACAAACAGTCAGTTTTTGATCGGCTTATAACGAGAGATAGAACACGCATCATACCAACTTCGACAAAAATGCTACCATTGGATCTGGGATTCAACCAGGGATCGCAGCAATATCCTCTTATCGGGAATGGAATACCAATATTTGCTTTCACGAGAACAACAAAAATTATCAGAGGAAATAGTAAAATGCTTGCAAATCGGAGAAAATTTGCAAGTAGCTTCCTACCTACAAAACTATTTGAATTTCTACAAGGGATGGAAATCTTCGAGCTATTCTGAACAGAATCTGTAATTGGAAAATTTTCAGAGATAATGATTGCAAATCGGAAAAAATTGCAAGTAGCTTCCCACCTACAAGCACAGAAGAAGGAAACATCATGTTTCTATCATCAAAGAACACCGTGTTTTCTCCTCCGTGCTACAAGACTATTGAATTTAACAAGGGATAGAAAACTTGGGCTATTTTGAACAGACAATTATTATATTTTTGTGAAAAAGTATGATATTTTATTAAAGTATAGTATTGATTGGAAGAAGTGATGAATCAATCAGATAAATTGAATGAATCTTTAATTATTCTTTGAAATATTTTTCTACTTAGTTCAAAGTCATAAAATGTATAGTTATTTCTTCGATTGATTTTTTTTTAGAAATACAATTCATTCATGCAAAACATCAATATTTCCGAATATTAGAATTAAGAAAACGAGATATTTCCGAATATTAGAATTAAGATGAAGAATATTAAATTAATTTATATTGTGGAAAGATCTCTCATAAGTATATTTTACAGCTTATAGTATTGAAACTTAAAATATTATAACTGAAACGGGAAGTGTTTCCACCAATCTTGAATACACGCATGAGAGCACTAGAGCACAAAGATCTACTCATGTATGTTCTCTTGTTATATTTGATTTTTTTCTTGCTGGTTATCTCGGCTTATTAATAGTAATTAAAGTTGAAAGGATGCTACAGACGTCGTGCGCTAAAATGTCTGTGGAGTGATGAACTGAACTCAAAATAAAATTATTAATCTATACGACTTAAGAATTATTCAGTAATTACAATTAAATATATTACTTACAATGACCATACAACTTGTCAAATTGGTCATATAATCATCAAAACTTAAAATGAATGTCAATTGAAATTTATGATGGAAATAAAATTATTCATTTATTTTTTATTATCTATACTTTTAGATTCTTCAAAATCTTCTTTCTTGAATGACAAGCATGCATGTCAATCAAATCACTCTACAACACTACTGAATTCAACAAACATTTTGTAACTACATTATTACATTAATTAGTAATACATTACTACATTAATAGTAATATATCACAATAGATTGAAAATAATCATTACCGTCAAAATCTTCCAAGCTTATTGCATGATGCAGATGAGGAATAATATAATCTACAGTATTTTATTCTTATTTTAAGTTTTCTACTCACTTCTTCTGCTTCTTGCACTAGAAAACGACTTCCCACTCTCTTCAGAACACATATTCATTGAAAGCACTCTCACATCAAACTCCCATTGAAACTCAACTTTTTCACCTGATAAACGGCATAGACGAATAAAAACTGAACTTATTCACTCCATGAAACAGCAACAAAAGAGTTGGAACACGAATAATTCACTCGCTGAAACACTCAATATAACAACAGCATTGTACTAGAATGAGAGAGTAGAGAGGAGTTCAACCTCACAACACAAAAGGCAAATTGCAGGTCAACTGGGCCAAACAAGAATGAAAAAGCCTATAGGAGGAGCCGCCGCACAGATTCGTAGCAGATAATAATAAAGTCGACCCAGTCAATTTAAGCCCTAAAGCCAAAATTCCATGCTTTCGTTCGCTCTAGCCTACTGTTTCACTCTTTCTCTCACTCTCTATCCCCCTCTCTATATCGCGCTCTCACTTTCTGGACCCACTTTCTACATCCAATCCTAATCCTAGACAAAAAAGTTTCATCATCATTTTCGCGCTGTTTTTCTACGTTCGTCTAGAAAAAAGAGAATGATAAAAACAAAAACGATAATTTATTCATGTTATCTAACACTTTCAGCCTCTAGTAGCACTGGTACCTGGTACTGGTTTCGGAACTATGTCAAGGAATTTTTATATTCATCGATCAGATAGACTGTAATAGTAATAATTATTGACGTTGGTTCAATTTTTTCAACTTCTGCAAGACTGTTGGGAAGATATTAGACCTTTCGTAAAACTCACGAGAGACTATAGTTTGTAAAGTGTAACTGTAAACACCTTAGCTACTGTGAGAGTGTGTAGATTTCTTCATTATTCTGTCGAGACTCCAAGTTGATAAGCTTTGCATTGATGGAATGGTCTCTCATAGCTTTTGTAGGTAGTACATCAAGAATTGTTGAAAATTGATGAGTCGTTTGAGAAACACCTCATCAAAAGCAATTATCAATATTTTTAAAGGTCACTTTTCGCAAGTAATGTAATTGTTATGAGTTTGTATCCATATCTCATCCTGAAACATATTACGTTTTTTAAGAGCCATTGAGCGTTCAAATTGAGATGAGTACAAATACTATGACATGGCGCATATTTAATCATCATTGAAAATCTGCTACTTCAATCATTGTAAATAAGATTGATCAAAATGATTGAATTTATAATCAAGATGACGTAATAACAGTATTTTTACCCTGCACTTTGTTCACTATTTCAGATGTATCTGCAAATAATCTACACAGATTTGATTTAATGAGAGTGAAGAATCATTCACATTTTGTAGTGCCCACTAGAATAAAGACAAATCCTAAGAATCATGAAAAGTACAATTAATTGTTTGAAATTGTAATTCAAATCTTAGACAGTACACTGAATGCATGTTACCGGTAAACATGAACATGAAAAATCCTCATGTAGAAGCATTATTTCATGAACTATGAATGAAAAATATTAGAATTAGATAGGTACTCTGATCAACTATTTTTGAATGTTATCTTTGGTAGCATCATTCATTCGGATAATCTCAATAATCAAGGATAACCATAAGTCTAGATTTGTGTCTTGAAATAATTTAAACAGATGATCCAATTCCTACATGATTCAAATTGTCAAGTAGATATGTAAGACATACTTAGATTATAACCATTAACACATCAATTAGTGATATAGGTTAATCCATTTCCACAGTATCAATCCATACTTCAGTCTACTGTATACTATATAACTTACTATCTACTGTATTACTAGCTACTATCCAATCGTAGCTATTATCCATCCACTAGTGGATATCAACATACAAGATCTAAAAGCCAGAATTCTCATTGAATTGATCAATTCCATGAATAACAGGGCTCAAATTTGCATATGTATGTTCGCTAATGAGAGGAATGATAAGTAATATACCACTTGCATTAGTAGAATATGGCATTGTACACAATATATACGATAATACATAATATTATAACATAAACTGGCACTCTTGTATATAATATTGCACTCTACGAACTTTTTTACTGTATGGTGTATCTATGTTATTTCATTTCATTTATTCATAGACAATAGATACAATGCAGGTAAAAACAACAGGCATTCGCCCAAAACTGCTTTAAACCTTAATTTGGAATACACGGTCTAGAGGTTATGTAACTAATACCATAGAGAAACAATAGCGTAAGTAGATATCTCATGGTATAGGACGTTTATGTCGCAACTTTTACTGTTATCTCAAGCCAATTACTGTCGATTATTGTCAATTTTCACTGTTTTGTTAGAGTATGAACGGCACAATTTGAGAGACTACCAGCGTCACACAGCTGCATAGGAAAGAACTATGTGAACTATCGTCTTGGGATAACAGTAAAAGTTGCGACATAAACGCCCTATACCATTGGATATCTACTTATGCTATCGTTTCTTCATGCTAATACCTAAATTCACACATTATTTTGAGTCCAAAAAATGTATTTACCACAATAATTTTGGATTTATCAGATTAATTAATTTCAAAATACAAATCCAAACCAAAATCTTCCTTCACAATCACAAAAAATATTAAAAATTTCACTTAAATCCACAAATTATACTCATGTTGAAATTCTAAACATGTTAAAATCATTATTTTTATTAATTATTCAGTTGCATTCCCATAATACAATGATACAAATGTTATCATTAAGTAACAATGCTGATATAATACTGGATATATCTCTAACTCAAATGATGATACAAAGTGCAGATTACTGTAAAAATGTATATGCTGTTGATAGTTGTTAATATACGTCTTCCGAATGGCATATTGATTGGAACCTATGTAGTTCCACATCATTTCCCCCCCCCCCACATTTACCTCATCTTGTCTCTTGCTTTTTTCAAAATTTTATTATTCTTGTTGAATTTCATGCTGTAGAGTGGATTACCTCCAAAATTATCTTGTTTTTCTTTGAATGTAACTATGTAACTAATATTTTCAATTGAGGTCCTAATTAACTCCAATTCTGTGAGCTTTCATGGTAGGCCTACAGTATTAATTTGTGAATGAAGATATAACACTATGCTGCCCTCAATAGTTAGAGTTTTAAAGCCAACTGGGAGAGCTACTAAGTCACATAGAATCGACCAATCACGTGAGAGTACTAGTAGTCAACGCCCACAACGCAATCTCATTGGCTGACGGTAGAAATATAGACTCCATTTTGTTTTACGTTCATCATCATCTTTCACGATTGAAGAAATGAACAAGACTTCGAATTACAAGAAATTTGTAATAAATGGAGCCATAGATTGATTTGATTTATTTGTTCTTTAAACTTTAGTTACATTGTACCCTGAGAAATAGAATGTGGGGTATACGAGAACTGAAATGTTTTATTTCAAAAGTATATAATGAGGTTCACAAGACAATAATGACAGTGGAGAAAGGTGAGAGAACAGCGTTGCCGAATCTCTGCGGTGATTTGCTGATAGCCGTTATATCTGATGTTCATTCTTGTTGAAAATAATAAATAATCATATTTTTCTTCAATGTTGTTTTCCATCACAAACTGCTTATTATTAAATAACTTTTTGCTATTAAAAAAAAACGACTAGCAGTCAGATATTTTACAATAAATGAATTAATCACTCACTGTAACAACGAGATCTTTCGGCAGGTTCGCCATCTTCTTGGTTGACAAGTGATTGTCATTATTATTATTGTAAAATATCTGACTGCTAGTCGTTTTTTTCAATAGCAAAAAGTGAATAATATTTCATTGGTCAAGAAAATATATTTTCAAATGATTGAATAATGATTTTTTATAATTAAGATTGAATATTTCGTTAATTAATTATATCCCCGCATTGTTGAAATACGATCTGGCAACGTTATCTCCCTTGTCAGATGATAAGACAAAGATAACAACAAAAATGTTAATCAAATACTGTCATTATAGGGTGGACATCACTGAAGTGCATAACTTTTCATCCTTTTCGTACCAGAACAGTCGACAGTAATTTTCATATTAACAATAATTATCAATTAAGAAAGCACATTTTTCCTACAGTTACGTTGAAAAGTGGCCATTGCTGCACTGATTACAGAACGCAAAGAATCACTTTTCCGCTCTAGTGCTTGAAAAAATTTTCTGCTCTCCAGATTTGCAACATGGCAACGCAAAATACTTAGTAGGTTATATGGAGCAACAGTGCAGCAAAATCAAAATGAAGTTGGTAACAGTGACTGCTGTGGCTGCTATAGTGAGCAGAGGTGCAACCAAGCACAACGCGCTAATTATTATTCATTATATATTATAACCAAGGACAACGAGGACTTTAGGATTTTAGGATCAAGGTTTTTATCAATAATAAAATTACACAGAAAAACATTTGATGCATTTCAGGCAATTTTACCCATAATCACCCACTTTTCATATTCAATGGTAACTGTAGGAAAAACTTAATGTGAAATACGTGCGCAAAGTTCCTCTGCTGCACTCAAGAAACCATTCCGCCCTCGCCTACGGCTCGGGCGTAAACGTTTCTTTCGGTGCAGCAAACTGTCACTTTGCGCACTAGTTGCACAAATAACTATAGTAAGGTAATAATATCTTCGAAACATCATTTGAAAATTAGCAACAAAAGAATGGATTATTTTGTGTGATAGACTGATATTAATTTGAACAACCTTCTCGAAAACTTGATTTAACTGAACACAGCAACCTGTGAAAGCGATAACAGGAGAGCAGATTTGAGCATGTTAAGGGCTTGTCAAAGGGATGTGGATGCCTGTGGTGGTTTTCGAAACACGCAGGGATTAACTGGTGCATAATCAGCTCATTAATCAGCAGCAAGGCAACAAGTGCAGTTCATCGACGAGACTGCTTTGATCAGAAATAGTGATCAATGATCAATACCCCTATATTCATATATTATACTGCACTCCCAGGTAGTATTGCATTTCAAGGTTGAGACCCACAGGTTATTATAGGCAAACAATAGCTTTCATTATGATATTCTAACTCAACCGTTGAGTTGAACTAACGTAACAGAATTCATAATTATATTATACTCCACTCACAGGTAGAATTGAATTTCAAGATTGAGACACACAGGTTATTTTAGGGGAATAATAGCTTCCATTATGATATTTTAACTCAACCGTTTGAGTTCAAATAACATAATGGAATTTATAATTTCCAATGACACTGTCTAGTTTTCCAATGAAATAACCTTAACATTGGGCTTACAGGGGCCAATTACTCACTTCTAAATATGATCATTTATTTTCAAAATGGCTTTAAAACAAACTAAGCTACTCCCAAATCAATGGACTCCATGGAACAGAAAGCTACTATGTATTTCGTTGAGATTTAGTAGGAGATTGGACGATTTCTAGTCCTATCCCCTTTTTCGTATTACTGTATATTATGTCCATTCAAAATTGGGTTATTCATTTGATATGCACACTGTAGAAACAAAGATAACTTACTTTACTTTAGTTGGCTCTACAGTCCTGGGTGGACCTTGGCCTCCTCAACACAATGCCTCCAATCGTCTCTTCTCTGGGATTTTTGCCGCCAGTTGTTGGATACGCCCAGCACACGCAGATCACCTATCAACATCATTTATCCATCTCGTTCTCGGTCTTCCTCTCTTTCACGTCCCCATGATTCGTCCACCCAGCAGTCTAAGTTGTGTCCTTTTCATATTCATTCTCACCACATGTTTAAGTCATTCCATCCTTCTTGACTTAATAATTCTTACAATATTTCCTTCCCCTATAGCCTCATCGATTTCGCTGTTATGTTTGGTTCTCCAAACCCCTCCATCACATAGTGGTCCCCAGATCCTTCGATACATCTTTCTCTCGAATGACTTCAGTGCTCTTCCATCCCTGCTCAGCAATGTCCATGTCTCTGCTCCATACGTCACAACCGGTCGGACTAACGTCTTGTACATTTTCACTTCAGTTGCTCTTGATACTATTCTACTCTTAAAAATCCTTTGATTTGCAAAATACGCTCGAATGCCCATCATAATTCTGCTAGAAATTTCTTGGCTAGTCTTATTGTCGGCTGTCAGTGTAACTCCAAGATACTTAAACTCGCTGACACCTTCAATGCTGCAATCATCTGATAGTATCAAGTTGTCTACGTGCCTTCTTCTTTCATTTGCAGACATTCTCATATACTTAGTCTTTCCAATATTTATTTCCAGACCCAGCTCTCTTGCTTCCTCTTTCATTGTGCTGAAAATATCTTTCAACTTATCGTGATTCCTTGCTATCAGCACCACATCATCCGCATAGGCCAGTATTTGACTTGTTCTGTTAAGTATTGTGTTACTTGTACCTATCTTCTGAAGTATTGTTTCACGCATAAAATATTGAAGAGGGTTGCTGACAGTGCGTCACCTTGTCTTACACCGGTTGTAACATTGAATGAGCGAATCAGTTTGTTTCCTATTTTAACTTGCGCTGTTGTACCATACATTGTCATCTTTATGAGACTGGTCAACTTTCTTGGGATTCCCATCTCATTTAGCACATTCATCATTCTGTCTCTTTTGATGCTATCAAATGCTTGGCGGAAGTCCACAAAGAGCATATGCAAATCTGTATTGTATTCATAACATTTCTCCATGATTGAACTTGAATTTTAAAAAACACGTTTGAAGTGAAAATACACCGTCTGACAGTCTGATGATGACCAACAACAGGTCGAAACGATCATCACTACAAATAAAGTGAGTGTATTTTCACTTCAAAAGAGTTTTTTAAAATTCAAGTTCAATTTTAACAGTGAAAAAGTATGGATATACAACAAAGTCCATGATTTGCCTCATTAATACAAAGGTAACATTGTGGATATATTTACGGTATGAGAAGAATACAATATCCACATCTATCCACAGAATTGGGAAGTATATAATATTGTACAGCATGGCCATTCACACACCCATATAAAATATACTTATTTTATTTCAGTAGTGTAGTCATTCGACCATAAATGCACCCCTTCTAAATTGAGAAAAAAAATCAGCTTCTACCCCCACTCCTATACAAGATATTCTAAGCATTGCTGACCTTCTTTGGGACCCCGCAAGATTTGATTTTGGGCCAGATCTTGTAATATTAAACCTCCCACCCTTCCGAAGAATTTCGTGGACAGAGACAGGGGGGGACACCCCCCTGTGGGCAACCCTTATTACTTTGATTTTTGGTTATTTTTATCCGCATGCTTTGCAGTGGCTTCAAAGGTAGATATGATCGACTACAGGTATATACTACCTATAACCGTAGAGAAACAATAGCATGAGTAGATATCCCATGGAATAGGGCGTTTATGTCGCAACTTTTACTGTTATCTCAAGCTGATAGTCCACGTATTTCTTTCCCAAAAAGGTGTGTGACGCTGGTAGTCTCTCATATTATGCCGTTCATACACACTTACCCGGCCAAAACAGTAAAAATTTTCAATAATCGATAGTAATCGACTTGACTTACGCTATTGTTTCTCTATGCTATAACATATTGAGTAAATAACAACTCAGTAGAGAGAGTATTGCGTAGGAGTGATGGATCGATATGTTGAATTTGAGATGACTGATTGGTAGAGGGGTTGTGACTGATTGGGAATTCAAACAAGAGACGTGTTCTGATTCTGATAGCAAGGTCAGGTAAGGGAGTCTGATTGGATGAAATCTGTTAAGTTGATTTCTGATTGAGATGGTATTATTTAGAATGGATATGATCAACCATGGGAGACTTTTAAGAGAAGTGAAATTATAAGCTTAATTCCAGTGTATGAGATATGGTACACCGTAGCATGAAAAATCATCAGAAAATTAATAGTTTACAAAAGATCACACAGATGGGAAGACGGACTAAGATTGAAGAAGGGAAAAGGCACGAAAAAGATGGAGATTAATTGATTGATTGCCTTTATCAAGGGTGGAGTTAGGACTCCAGGTACTCTCTGCCACACAACCCTTGAATGAATAGAAGAAGGAGTAAATATTGGAATCAGTGTATTGAGAGCGTATGGTATTGAAATAGGTTTATGTTTCTCTTTTCATGCTTCAAGCTCTTTCAAAGATGAAAGAAGACTAGAGGAGGAAGAAAATCTGGCGTGAAAAACGAAGATAGAGGAAGATGTAAAGTTGAACTAGAGAACGTAGGATTGGAGTGAAGATGGCTCAATCTTGCAGTGAGGCTATTTGTTTAATTTACATAATAATATTGAAGTCCCTGTGAAAAAGTATCAGAGCACAAGTCCTTGTGAAGAACGTACTTCAGTACAATAATTAAAAGAAGAGGAGAGACATGTAGCGTGAGAAGGATAATATGAATATGAAAGGAGGAATAAGAATAATAGAGAATACACAAAAACACCAAATAGTGATATCATTTTTTCTAAAAATGTGCTTGATTTGAAAGATTATACTTTCACTGTTCGACATTCAAGTCTTTAGGATTCTTCTTCTTCTTCTTCTTCTTCTTCTTCTTCTTCTTCTTCTTCTTCTTCTTCTTCTTCTTCTTCTTCTTCTTCTTCTTCTTCTTCTTCTCTTCTTCTTCTTCTTCTTCTTCTTCTTCTTCTTCTTCTTTCCTCTTCTTCTTCTTCTCCTTCTTCTTCTCTCTTCTTCTTCTTCTTCTTCTTCTTCTCTTCTTCTTCTTCTTCTTCTCTTTCTTCTCTTCTTCTTCTTCTTCTTCTTCTTCTTTTCTTCTTCTTCTTCTTCTGCTTCTTCTTCTTCTTCTTCTTCTTCTTCTTCTTCTTCTTCTTCTTCTTCTTCTTCTTCTTCTTCTTCTCTTCTTTATCCTCGCCACTACCCGTTTTGGGGCGGCTTTACCAATCCTGAGGCGCCATTCCTTCCGATTATAGGCAACGTTTGTAGAAAGATTCAAAAACAGGAGGATTGAAACAGAATAATAAAGGCGAACGCACGCAGAAGACAGACAGAGAAAAAAAAAACGTCTGCATACAGACTTGAGCAGACATATGAACTATGCAGACATATGAAATTTGACTACCTGGGAAGAAACGTTTTCTCCGTCAGTCTGCTGACGTCTCCGGACGTCTGCGTGCGTTCGATCTGAAGAAGAAATGTGAGAAACATGGAATACAAAGAGAGAACTATTCGAAAAAGGTATATGGATGAATATAAAATCAAAATCAGAGTAGGCTACTAAGGGCCGTTTGCACAGTGAAAGCTTAAACTGAATCCAATCAGCTGTTGGCTTAAACTCAAAATGAATCACATTATAACAAATGAAACTTGATATAGATTTAATCCAGTTCAAGATTATTTAGTTCAAACTGGCACTAAGAGAAATAATCTAATAAGGCAGGGGTTATATTCTCACTTTCCACAAATCAAGCTAACATAAAGATTAAAGCGGAGTGGTTATCTCTATAAAGAGTTAAATAGAGTAAGAAGGATTCAGGAAAAAAAAGAGAGAGAATCTAGAATAAAATGAACTAGAGTAATGCGAGAAAAAGAGTAAAGTAATCCAGAGTAATGAGAGAGCAAGAAGGGAGAGTGTACATCGAAGGAGAGTAGGCGTACACCCTACACACGTCAGTTGAGATTGAACTTCAATCAGCAAGCAACAGGTGACTAATAGATATGCCAACACTCGACAAGCAAAGCTAACCTAACCCAACCTCAGCTCATATCCGTCAGAACTGCTAGACTGAAATTCTCTCTAATCTGTCAGTATCCCACATCGAATAACATCAATGCTCCACATCTAACTAATGCTGACGGAGCTGCTAGACTAAGATTCCCTTCGGACTGTCAGAATTCCTCATAGATAATATCAATGCTGTACATTCAACTGATTCTGACAGTTTGGAGAGAATCTCATTAGACCTGAGCCCAATCTTGACATGTCCTAACCGCTTTTATAATAAGCATGCCATGGTCAGTTGTTAGCGGCAGAGACTGTAATTACGTGTAGGACCCCGGCAATATTACACTCCGCTTAAATTAACTATTTAGCGCCTGATCAAAACTGCAGGGCTACGGGGCACCCTGCTAATGTCAGCCTGACATCAAGTTCATCAATCATGGTGAGGATAAATGGTGCACTCAAGATGTAATCAATTACAGATGGAGATGAGTTTAGTGGAGGGTTAAACAATCCTCATGGATGTTAGCATAGCCACCTCTAATACAAGGCCGCGGCCTACGATATTGCAACGTCGCAGTGTAGGCCTAGAATCTAATACATGATTGGTGAAAAAGATTTTAACAAATACCAGCTGATCTTCTTCACCAATCATGTATTAGATTGTAGGCCTACACTGCGACGTTGCAATATCGTAGGCCGCGGCCTTGTATTAGAGGTGGCTATGATGTTAGATAGCCTAATCATAACGGAGAGCGGAAGAGACATGCTAACGTATCACGTGATACCACAGAATACACAGTATATAATACAGTATTATAGCAGTACGGTAATACAGTATTATAGTAGTTTTCTCTGGTGGTACGTGGAGATTTATTGAAGATTTAAGGTACAAGGTTGAATTGTGTTCGGTTAGGGTAAGTCGAAAGGGTAACCTTCACTTTCATCTTCTGAAATGCTACTTGAGATGCAATCAATTACAGTAGATAGATTCAATAGATAATATTTATCACAAATGAGGCGACCCAGGATCGAGTGAACTAGCGACTGCATTTTAGGAGAGCCGACACCAAATAATGGAAAAAAGGCATGGAGAAGAAGAAGATTCAATAGGTATCTATTTAAATCCATGTATCGTATGGAATACGATTTGGATTGCATTCCTATTTGCTTTGACATTTACATGGGAGAGAGAAGGAGTTATATAATTTATTCCAATTCATATATAATTTTAATGTAATATTTCCAAGGAGAAGAAGAAGATCCAATAGGTATCTATTCCAATTCATGTATCGTATGGAATACGATTTGGATTCCATTCCAATTTTGATTGACATTTACATGAGAGGGAGAATGGATTATATAATGTATTCCAATTTATATTATAATATTTCCAAGGAGAAGAAGAAGATTCAATAGGTATCTATTCAAATTCATGTATCGTATGGAATACGATTCGAATTGCATTCCAATTTGGTTTGACATTTACATGAGAGGGAGAAGGGATTATATAACGTATTCCAATTTATATATAATTTTTATATAATATCTCCAAGGAGAAGAAGAAGATCCAATAGGTATCTATTCCAATTCATGTATCGTATGGAATACGATTTGGATTCCATTCCAATTTGGTTTGACATTTACATGAGAGGGAGAAGGGAATATATTATGTATTCCAATTTATATATAATATTTCCAAGGAGAAGAAGAAGATTCAATAGGTATCTATTCAAATTCATGTATCGTATGGAATACGATTCACATGGGAGAGAGAATGGGTTATATAATGTATTCAAATTTGGTAGGTATATATCAATTATTGTACAGAGGGTTTGAATAGATATCTTCAGAAACTTTTGTAATGGTGGATGAAATGCTCTAATTACTTGAGCTACTTAGATACATCAATTTTTAACTCATTTAAAAGAAAAAAACTCTAAACTGTTGTGAAGATAGATTAAAGTTATAAACCAAACTAACATATACTACTATTATTACATGTAATTCAGTACGAAAAAGGTGAATGTAGTTTTATCTTGTTCATTTACACTTGAAAATGACTTGAAAGTTCGAAACATGTTTTTCAAAGTAAAAATAAATGTCAAAAGGTTAGTTCGAGTTTTAATTCTCATGCAAATACATATGAGTAGCCCTAAATGAGAAAGGGAACATTTTACTGAAGGGATTACATCTTTTAATAGATAATAATAATAATAATATGAGGTGACCTGGCTGGCTCAGATCTGGTGTCAGAGTTTTCAGGTCACAACTGATCAAGTAATAGATACTGTTAATGCTACCAGATACTGGTAATCATTTTAAATGGAAGGATGGAAGATACTGGCAATTTTAAATAATACTGGAAACATTTTATTGAAGGGTTTAGAAACTTTTCAGAGACTGGTAATGTTGATTTTTTTATCATGCCAATGAGAAAATAATTTCCTCCATGCATCTGAATATGGTTTTCTTGACAGCTGGAATCAAAATATTATGGAACAGTGATACAATAATAAGTAATCAACGTTCTTGTCGGAGTGAAATTGATAGAAGGATTCAATTACCGTACTTTGAGGTGTGCTTCGGGTGAAATGGTAATTAATTCCCTCCTTGTAAACACAAGAACATCAGGGATGAAAGCTGCACGAAAAGCTACTCCTATCAGAGGAATATCTTTGGAAACAAAATATGGAAATTGCAATCAGAACCTGCCGTGCAAATTATTCCCTCACTCGTCTTGTAGCTTTGAGAAAATCAGACTCACTTCCAGTGAACATCGTCTCGTTGGCAGGCCTCAAACGGAGTCAGAATACTGTTTTACATACATTTTGGATGCTTCTCAAAATATACTGTATGGGAAGCCAATGAAGAGATCTATGAATAGATCCAGAGCTGGAGATATAAATATAATACTGGAGCGTGTTCAGTTTTAGTTGAGAATCGAAGAAGTTTATCGTATTGAATGAAAGAGACTAAGAAAAAAAGTTTATCGTAGATTAAGGAGGATTTCACAAAAAAGTGTAGGCTTGTAGGCATCCTACTGGCTCAGAGAATCATTTATGGAATAAATTTACTTGTTATCATAGAGAAACAATAGCGTAAGTAGATATCCCATGGTCGTTTATGTCGCAACTTTTACTGTTATCTCAAGCCGATTACTGTCGATTGTTATCGATTTTTACTGTTACGACCGGGTAAGAGTTTATGAACGGCACAATATGAGAGACTACCAGCGTCATAAAGCTTCACAGGAAAGAGCTACGTGGACTATCGGCTTGAGATAACAGTAAAAGTTGCGACATAAACGACCTATACCATGGGATATCCACTTATGCTATTGTTTCTCTATGGTGTTATCTTATAGATATTACAACTATTAGTCTTAAAATGTAGAAGCACTATATGTACTGTACAACCAGATAAACAAACATCAATTTTTGGTCCTACGTATTTTCGCTGTCCTTATAAAAATAATATTAGATAAAACAGATGATGTCTGTCAAGTTCCTTCCAATCTTATAAAATTCATAAGGGCGACAAAAAATTGAACGTCCAATAATTGATGTGTGTGTAACTCGCTTATGTAACTCATGCTTCATCCCAAATTCATTCTTATATTCGGAATCAGTACAATAATTAAATTGTCTATCAAAAATGTAATTAAGGTAAAATGAAAACAATATTGTTAGTTCCACATAATTTTATTTTAGCCAAAATTAAGTTTCAATGCAGTGAGGCATCATCATCAATGGTATTTTTTGGTTAGACTGAGGAAATTGGATAGAGGGAAGGAATTCTGGTTGATGTCTTCAGGTGTGGTAACATAATATATGCATTAAACAAATGCATCCCGATACATAGACTCTATAGTAAGCATTAAAAATTTGTGATTGTAGGTCTGGCGATCGGGCTGGAGTCGAGCCGGGAGGCGGCTCCATATTGTACATGCTATTTATAAATAAGCACAAAGCAATGTTATTATAAGAGCACTTTATTTTATATGTTGTCAAGTCATTTCAGATCACACACACGATAGTTTAAGTAAATTAATCCAAGTATATAAAGTATTTTTTCCATATTGTAATAGTATATTTCACACCTAGAGCAGAAAATGAGATTTTTCCAGCTCGAAATCGGTCTTCAAAGAAAAGATTAAGAGCTGGAAAAACATTTTTGCCCGTGGTGCGAACGATATTTTTCGCCACACTACAGGTATTGCTGACAAAATAAATAAAGAACAAAATAAAAAACTACTCGTTAAGCTATCGTACCTATCTCTTGATTTTAGTGGTAGAAGATTTTCAGTCAGGATTTCAGATTCTTTTAAAATTTCACTTGGAATACCACAGTCATCTTCAAGCATTTTTGAAAATTCGGAATGCACTAATCAACAATAAATAATTGAATAAAACTGGTTGCGAAGTGTATTAGTTTGATTCGAAACTGGAACTGAAATCATGGCGACTTCAGCTGATGATGAAAGTGGACACTCGCCCGATCTAGCGGATGACTTATTAACTACTTCCATGAGCGGCTGGAAAGAGACAACTTTCTGGCCTAGACCGGAAAAGAAACCCTTTACTGACGTCGTCTGCAAACAAGGTCTTTCAGATCTACGTAGGGACTGGAAAACAGCTGCTTTCTGTGCAGTGTGGCGAAAATGTTACTTCCATGTTTAATAAATACCTCTGACATTGGTTACATGACAGAGAAAAAAATAAACAAAGCTTTAAATAAGTTTGGCTGGAAAAAGTTATGTGGAACTGACAATGTCGTCTTCATTTCATCCTAATATGGAGAGATTCCACAATATCTCTGTATATAGTGAATAATGTAATTTTTCTGTTTGCCTTCTTGGTTTCGCTTATGTTATTATCCACCCCATTTTCCCAGAGATCCAATGCTAGGTTTTTCAAGTATGACCAGCTCATTCAAAATTCCTGATCCCTGTTGGTGCAGCCCGGAACAAGATAGTGAGTGTCTCAAAACCCTACATAATATTGTTCCTCCATGTAATTCTCAGTCATAACCTCACACTCATTTTGTATTCATAATGTATTCTATATTCACACCCCACTGATAACAATAACAAAAGTTATGAAAATCATGAAAACTGATAAATATAGTGAAACACCAGCTTCCCGCAGCTTTTTCTATTAAAAACTCCACCCAATTTACACCGAGCGTTGTCGGTTGGCCTATTCTCAAGGGGTCCAAGTAAAAAAAAAACAGAACTGAACAATCATTAGCTAGCTAGCGGCGCTCGACAAAGTATAAATTGAATTACTTTTTTATTCTATTTTCTCAATGTCTACATAGGGTAGTTGAGCGGAGCGCTGGATTTTAATTAGCCCAGACATAAGTGGGTGTTGTTGGGGGGTGTGCAGTGATGGGGAGGGGAAGTTTGCAAACTGCACTCGAGACTCCCCCTCCCCCCTAAATTTGTTCTGTCTGCAATTTTCAAACTCGGAGAGAGCCTGTTATTCGATATGCTCGAATTTTTTGGATGTGCGTTAATGGTAGGGGGGAGTGTTTGAGCCCGCATCTGTTGATGGTTTAAATTTCGCGCTCAAAGTGGTCAGAAAATTAGAATGGAACTCGGCCGACGTCAATTAGTGGGCCGATCCAATGACGTCACGTCGTCATTCGATTTTGAATAATTTGGGCGGATGTTCGATTGAGTTCTGCTGAAGCATTTTGGTGTAGCGTTGCTTTTCAGATTGAACTGAGCTGGCTACTGAATTCACTTGTTGAATATTTCTGAGGTGATCCTTTTCTGTGTGTGAGGATTTATGCATCATGAATACGCACATTCCACCTTTCATTAGCTTATAAGATCTGTATCTTAATGTTTCTTTCCAAATATAGTTATAATACATTTGATCTATAAAAGTACTAAAAAAATCTTGTGTGGCGCACTCACACAACTTTCCTTGCCGTAATGAAAATTGATCACCTGACGCTAGTGTTCCCGCGCATCTCAAGTCTACTATTCAAAGATTTGAGCCAGCTGGTGACAGGGGAATAACGCTGGAGACATACATGAGGTCTGTTATCTCTTCATAGTGAATGATTTAATAAAATCAACAATAATTTGCAATTGAATAATCACATTTTCTCGAATTTAAAGCTTATTTTCAATTTTAGGTGAAAATATGTCTGAACATTAATTGTAGAGATTTTCATGCTAGATCTACTCCACTTGATTTTTTTTTGTTTAAATTGTATCTGAATCCTGACAATTGAGAATCTAAAATCGAACTTTGCATTGATGGGGCGGAGCTCCTGGAATTTTTACAAGATGGGACTTGTGGCAGTTGATAGAGCTTATTAATGACTATTCTAGGTATAAAATTGATCAAAATCGTTGGAGCCGTTTTCGAGAAAATCGCTACAAACCGTGTTTTTGTCAACATTTTCGCCAATTTAGCTGTAATCTTGAATCGCATTTGATCGAAATTGTTCGTGTCGGATCCTTATAGTGTAAGGACTTCAAGTTCCAAATTTCAAGTCATTCCGTTAATTGGGAGATGAGATATCGTGTACACAGACGCACATACTCTCATACACACACACACACACACACACACACACACACACACACACACACACACACACACCACACACACACACACACACACACACACACACTCACAAACACTATGGAAATTTAGAAATTGGGGTACCTTAATTTTTTTGGAAAGCAATACTTTCCTTACCTATGGTAAGGAAAGTAAAAAAATAAATAAAATCTATAAATTAATAACATCAATATAATCTAATCTAATATCATCATAAGCATCACTACAATCTACTGTTTTTATTTTATAATAAATATAATGATCATTGCCATCTTTTTCGTGGCCTGCCTATGTCTCTTTTGTCTACCGCTTTATACTGGAAAATTCTGTGAGGAAGCCTATCAGCTGACATTCGTTCCACATGCTCTTTCCATTGCTGACGATAAGATGCAACTCTCTCATTCAGGCAGAAGATATTCAGCTCTTTCCGTATATCCTCATTCCTGATGTGATCTCTTCTGTCACAGCCCTTAGTTCCGCGAAGGTAAATAAAAGTAATAAAATAATAAACTTGATTTCGGATCTCTTTCTCATACACGCTCAGAGTAGTAGAAAAATTTAACTTTGTAATTAAACTGGACACAGAGTAAATGTTTCTCCCATATCGACGTGAAAGGCTCGTCGAGATTTCTGCTTAAATTACTGATTGCAATGTCATTTCTTTAGTTATATTTCTTGACGTGGACTTGCTTACTACAAGCTTTTCTCTCTTTTCTCCTATATTCTTCTCCTATGCTCTCCTATGCTTCTCTTCATTCTTAATTCCTTACCATCCTCTACCTGCCTGTTACATGGGAAACCATAGTTGACAAGGTATTTCCCCCCTTTCTTCCTTCTCAGTACACCCCGCAATGAAGCTTGTTCTTTGAATTTCTTTTCATTAGAAATTTGTAATTTTATTGTGTTTCGATTCATTTTGTGTATCTTGTGTTGATTTGAATAAAATTGAAAAAAAATAACGCCAGCTATGGAAAGCTAAATGCGCGTGTTCTAAGTCTCTACACACCTTTATGGATAAGCATTGTCGAGAGTATTCAAAGCTTTTCCAAAGCTATAACATTCCCTAGTACAATTGGAAAATAAAATATGTTTTTGGGTAGACTACATTATTTAAAAAAAAAATTCATAATACGATTTTTGAAAAAAAAGTTCCATCAAATAAGGAAAGTGCTCTGAGAAAGAAACAACAGAAGATTCAAACAAACGAGAAAGTTGAAAATGAAACCATTTTAAAGTTCGAGATATAGAAGCGAGTCTTTTGCAACAATCCAATTACTTGTGAATGTATTGATATCTATATAAGAAGCTGAAGGTGAAGAAAGAAACTTAAGAAAATAGCAAATGATAACCGATATCATAAAGTGAGTCATTCGCAACAGTCCAATAACTTAAATTTATTGATATATCTATAGAATAAGGAGGAAGGAGGAGCATTCAAAAAATAGCAAACGATGGAAAATGAAGAAGGTTGGCAAAATGGCGGAAAATGGAAAACGGTGTCCTGACAACTCATCCATTCGCCACCTATTCGAAAATGAGCTGCAGTCGTGATGGATGGAATTCTCCCGCGGGACCATAAATAATAATTCTGATGAAAAGTGTGGGCATGAACCATCTCCGCCCTCCCTCGCACCAGCAAGTGTGTGTGTGTCACGTAGCAACTCAAGCTTGGCGTGACCACTCGCATCGCGCATCATGCAAACATGTGACAGAGAAGAAGACAAAGAAGAGGGATGGAGAAAAAGGAAATGGAGAAAAGGAATAGAAAAGAATAGAATATTCATTTTATTCAACAATAATACAGAAAATTTCCATACAGTTGAATAACGTCAGGAAGATTTACAGTCAAAAAACCTGATAAAAGATAATTCACATGGCAAGTTATTATGTAAATCATACATTAAAATTACAAAGAAGGAGAATTAAAATTAAAATTACATACATTAAAGGAAGAAAGAAGAAGAAGAAGAGGGAGAACAAGGAGAAGGAAAAGGAAAAGAATAAACGAGAGGATGAGAAGAAAAAAATAAAATGGAAAAAAGAAGAGGGAGGAGGAGAATAATAATAGACAATATTGGAAAAATATTCTGTTGGAAATAATTGGAGGAGCATGAGGGAAAAACAAGAAGAAAACGAAAGAGTAAAGCAAAAGAAGAGAATGGAGATGAAGAAGTAGAAGAAAAACAAGAAAATGGAAAAAGTTCAAGGGAATGAATATTACAAGTGTCGAAAAAAGGATAAGTATATATTCTAATTTTCCTCGAAAAACTCAATATTGGAAACTGAAAAAGAGACTGTAAAAAGGGATTGGTGAGATAATTTTTTTTCAATACAATACAATAATTTGTATTCTTCCAATACAATTTTTTCTTCCATATTGAAGAGGAAGTAGATAATCGACAGTGCAGTATACGAGAGAAATAAAGATGAAAGTTTTTCAATACAATACAATAATTTGTATTTTTTCAATACAATTTTTTCATTCATATTGAAGAGAAAGTAGAGAATTGACATCGACAGTGCAGTATACGAGAGAAATAAAGATGAAGAAAAAAAGATAAGGAAAACAAGGGGAGGAATTATCAAGATTCAGATAAATAATAGAATGTGGAAGTATAAAAATATGTGAGAAAGAAGAAATGTGAGAAGACCAGGAGAATTGAATTGAATTGAATTGAATTGAATCGCTGCCCTTATTAAAAACCTAGGAGGGCGAAGTTAGGGCGCAGCCGGCCCTCTCTTACACTTAACCCTCCATACAATTCTAAGTTACAACTAAAACAACATCATAAACAATGAACTAAAGTAAAAGAAAACAATAACTTAGAAAATTTACAAGAAAAAAAATATATAAATATAATAACTATATTTAATTTTTTATTATATTATAATTATTTATAATTATATATAAATATAATAAAAATAAAAAAAGAGAAAACTCGAACTCCTTTCGAATTTGAGTACGTAAAGGTGGTTATGCAGAAAGGAAGAAGAGAAAAGTGAATACAGTTGAGAATTTTCAGTCCAAATCCATAGATTATTCCGGTAGAAGAAAGGGAAGAAGGGAGAAGAAAGAAAAGAAAAGGATGAGGGTCAAAAAGTGTCGAGACAAGAAACTCCTTGTCCAGAACGATTGTGGAAAGGATAATATATGAATAGGGAATCAGATGTGAGAATTGCAAAAAACTGAGTATGGGACAAGAGAGATAAGTAGAAATAGAGCTAATAGAGGTGGAGAGAAATTAATAAAACGAGAATGAGAGTAAGGAGAAAAAGTGGAAGAGTTTGAAGAAGGAAGGATTCAGTAGGAAGAATCAGAAATCAAGGAAGAGTAGGACATACAATTAGAAGAGGACGGGAAAGCATGATAGTGAAAAAGAGAAGAACAACGAACATAGAAAGAAGATCAGTTAAATCACATAATGCAAACATGTGACGTGCAACATTCGTTCTACTTGTGAACTTGAATGGACAGTCCCCTGGGAAATGAATGGTGGCTGCTGGAAAATATTGCAAATGGGCCAGTCCGGTAGACCGCCTTCGACCTTGAAAGCACATGATGAATAGATTGCACTTCGGCTAAATTGCCAATGTGGCTTTCGGAGAGTTTCAAGAATGAATTGGTTCATTTTTCAACTGACAGTGGTTATGAATTGTGTTATAGGGAGTGAATGAATGGCTGAGTATCTCGTATGAGTGTGATCTGTTGATTTGTTTAAGTGATTGAGGGGTCTTACTGAATTCAGGTCGCGGTGTAGATCGATGCCAATAAACAGCCGTGCAATGATAAATTATTTTGGAGTCATTGATATAGATATAATACATATAGAATAGATATACAATAACAAAAATTAGTCAAGTTATTTTTGAGAAAATCGTGAAAAACATGGTTTATTAGTAATATTATCCGCCATTTTTCTCAAGAATATTACGGAGCTCCTGCAATTTTCTCAGAAATGAGACTCATGTCAGTTGATTGGGCTTATAAATAGCTATCCATGGTATACATTTGAAGAAAATTTTTAGAGCCGTTTCCGAGAAAACCGTGAATAACATGGTATTTTAGTGATTATCCGCCATTTTTCTGAAGAATATTACGGAGCTCCTGAAATTTTCCCAGAAATGAGACTCATGTCAGTTGATAGGGCTTATATATAGCTATCCATGATATAAATTTGAAGAAAATCGTTAAAGCCATTTTCGAGAAAAACGTGGAAAACATGGTTTTTTAGTAATTATCCGCCATTTTTTCCGCCATCTTGAATTGAATTTTATTGAATTTCTTATTGTCGGGTCCCCATGGTATAAGGACCTTAAGTTTAAAATTGCAAGTCAATCGGTTAATTAGGAATGGAGTTATCGTGTTCACAGACATACACACACACACACACATACACACACACACACACACATACACACACACAGACCAATACCCAAAAATCATGTTTTTGGGCTCAGGAGACCTTGAAACGTATAGAAAACTTGAAATTGGGGTACCTTAATTTTTTTTGGAAAGCAATACTTTCCTTACCTATGGTAATAGGGCAAGGAAAGTAAAAAGAGAATGATAGTAAGGAGAAAAAGTGGAAGAATTTGAAGGATGGATTCAGTAGGAAGAATCAGAAATCAAGGAAGAGTAGGACATAGAATTAGAAGAGGACGAGAAAGCATGATAGTGAAAAAGAGAAGAACAACGAACATAGAAAGAAGATCAGTTACATCACATAATACAAACATGTGACGTACAACATTCGTTCTACTTGTGAACTTGAATGGACAGTCCCCTGGGAAATGAATGGTGGCTGCTGGAAAATATTGCAAATGGGCCAGTCCGGTAGACCGCCTTCGACCTTGAAAGCACATGATGAATAGATTGCACTTCGGCTAAATTGCCAATGTGGCTTTCGGAGAGTTTCAAGAATGAATTGGTTCACTTTTTCAACTGACAGTCGTTATGAATTGTGTTATAGGGAGTGAATGAATGGCTGAGTATCTCTTATGAGTGTGATCTGTGATTTGCTTAAGTGATTGAGGGGTCTTACTAAATTCAGGTCGCGGTGTAGATCGATGCCAATAAACAGCCGTGCAATGATAAATCATTATTTTTCATGAGTCATTGATATAAATATAATACATATAGAATAGATATACAATGATAAAAACACTTCACTTATATGAGCTACTTTTGTACAAATTAATAAGAAAACAATATAAAAACTTGTAGTACCCTTAAAACTTGAAACTCGAAAATGACCTAAGTTATGGTCGAAACTAGTCGTTGAAATATTTTAAAGTTTTCAATAATGAAGTGTACTACAAATTTTTAAATTGTTTTTATCAGTATACAATGCTGCTACAGCGAGCAGAGATCCTTATCTCGACCACTTTGAGTTACCTCAATTGATCTTCATTCAACTCTATTTATCTCCAGTTACCTTCTATTTCTTCTAGTTGTTCAGATCAATTATTGTAGCGTCCCTCATAATGATATCTGTTCAATTGATGAATAAACTATAATATAAAGAACCAAGCCACATGATTCGTTTTTTCAGGCGATTTGCACTGGCCACGAACTACTCGGCAAGGCAGGAAGTTTTCCGATTGGCTATTTATCAGCTGATTCGAATCAGCTGATAATCAGCAGCCAATCGGAGAGCTCCCTGCCCTGCCGACTTGTCCGCCGCCAGTGCAAATATCCTGAAAAACGAATCATGTGGCTTGGTTCTTTATATTATTGTTTATTCATCAATTGAACAGATATCATTATGAGGGACGCTACAATCATTGATCTGAACAACTAGAAAAAATAGAAGGTAACTGGAGATAAATGGAGTTGAATGAAGATCAATTGAGGTAACTGGATAACTAGAGGTAGCAATGGTTGAGACAGCAGTGTTTCGTTTAGTTTAACACTCCTTCTTCCCATTCTAAGATTTTATAAAATGTTATTTTTTAAACCGATTAAAAAATAAAAATCGTTTAAACATGGTTTTCATGGAATTTAACACTGATTTTATAAACACTCCTCAATTGAAAAATATAATCAAAAAACACAAACAGCGAATCGGTAAATTTTCAAAAACTAAACAAATTAAAAAAATTACTGAAATTCTACTAAGCTATGTTACATGAGTTACATTCTAGTTCGCGATCGTGAGATTTGCAAACAATAACCAAGAATCCAAGAGTGAACAAAAATTAGTCTTCTCATATTAGCCGATGCTTGGAGGCTGTTGAGAAACGCTCCAGAAATACCATTAATCTTCATTTTGGCTGCGTCATAACTCTTTTCATTAGAGGCAGCTCCAATAAGTAGCTGTCTATAGCCGACTGTTCAGGTGTAATGAGTCCGCCTCTCAGATAATAGATTAGCTCGTCGTGATAAGGGCCTGTTACTGTGTACCTTTCTTATTTATTATTTATTTTCTTCTTCTTCTTCTTCTCTTCTTCTTCTTCTTCTTCCTTCCTCCTTTACTCCCTATTCTTCAATTAACGGAAGATTATTTCAGTTTCATTTTCCCTTTCATCTCATCCATTGTTTTCTCCATCATCACTCTTTCTTATCCTATCTTTTCCTACACCTCTTCCAACTTCCTCAAAGCATCACTACTTCTTCTCACTCTCAACACATCCTCTTTATATTTTCAATTCTAATAATATTTCAAATTTTCGGCCTTTTGTCATTTTCCTCACATTTTTTTCTTTTCAATTCTCGATTCTTGTTTGTTACCTTCTTGCCTAACTACTTCTTATTGTATTCCATTGCTTTTCTTCTTACTTTTGTTTTCATTCCATGCTCCTACAAATTTTCAACATCTCCTTCCCAATTCACACCTCTTTCACACCTAAATCCCATTCTTATCCCATCTTCTCACCCTCTTCCTGTTCATAATTTCTATCGTTTCATTCTTTCTTTCTTCCAAACGTCATTTTTATTTCTTTCTCCAACTACCTCCAACTTTGTCTTATTCACTCTTCTCTCTTTTGCTCATCTGAATTCATTTCATCCACTTCCATTTCTTTCAGCTGTTTTCTCTTCTTTTGTCCGCTCTGTTTGATTCGTCCATAAGTTTGGTATTGGATTATTTACTCAACTTCCTTAGTTGATTTCAACTTGATTTTGAGTAGCTTATTTTCCTCCTCACGTTCCTTCTTTTCTTTCCCCCTTCACTATTTTCTTCTACATCTACCTAGTATTCTCTCCTCTCTCTTCCCCCTTCTCACTTGTTCTCCTCTTCTTCCCACTCTTCTTCCTCGGATCTCCATTCCTCCTCTCTTACTCCTTTTTCTTCCTGACATTCTCTCACTTCAGACAAGTAGTTCTCTTCTCATAGCCTTTCGCTGAGAGGTAAGAGAGATTAATGGCTCATTCACCCTTGAACACACGACTATGAGCCAAAATGTCCGCCTTACTCCCCAGGCGCTCATTGACTCTCTGTGTTCATGTGTATACTCTCCATACATTGTGTATGTGCTGTATTCTGCCCTAATACATTGACAAAGCGATAATGTTTAGGTATCTTGTGTACAAGCATGCGACTTAGAGTCTATCCAACCACGTTCTAGAACTAATATTTGAGGCTATCTCAATCAGCACTCTTAAGGCTTGATAATGAATGAATGGATAATTTACATTCCATAGTGAATTGCATTCTCTGAAAAAGATCTACTAATCAGTCTTTCTTTGAAGGATATAAAAGACAGGACACCACGTAAATAATGAACTCTAGTATGTTTTCAAATCTCTCTCCTCTCTGGTAGAGAGTTAGTGGGAAGGATATTTTGAATATTCTTTCCGAATAATGGACATTGATATGTCCAAAGCTCCGCCAATTCATGTAGATTCATAACAATATTATCTTCAGTTATTACAAATTGCCTTTTCGTATCATATACAGTTCAATAATTATTTTCTTAGTCTATATTATGTAAATTCATCTATAATTTTGCTGTATTTTAAGCTATTCTATATAAGTGTATAAGCCAGTATATTATATTGTAATCAACATATATTGCTTTTTCGTATCATATACAGTTCAATAATTATTTTCTCAGTCTATAATTATTATGTAAATTCATCTATAATTTTGCTGTATTGTAAGCTATTATATATAAGTGTATAAGCCAGTATATTATATTGTAATCTACATAAATAAAGTACTCAATCAATCCTATCAATAAATATTTCAATCATTGAATCTTAAATAAATTGAATTTCATGGAATATTTCTTGAATGAGCGTTACATAGATGAGATGAATATCAGTGGAAAATCTCTGATATTCTTACTAAATTTACAACTTTTGGACAGCATTAACATTTTATCAAAATTTTTGGAGAGAAATAGTAAGGTTCAGCCTAGTTTCTCCCTCAATGTCATAATTGTATTATGATTATAGTGTTTTAGACAATAAATAAATTTGGTAATATAATAAAACTATATTCTCATCGATTCAAATACATCATTGTTCAGTTGTTTATTGTTCTTGAATTCAAACAACAAATTTAAGAGTCTCTAATCATCCAATCTTAATATGATTGAGAGTTCACATCATTTGAAAATTGGTAATCCACCACATGACTTTGAAACTGATTCGCGATTGAAAAGGAGACTGTTCCTTGACAAATCCCACAAATCCCACAAGCACATTTCCCTTAAGCTTTTTAATGTGCTGCCATGCTCGGCAAGGGTTTTGCAGGAGTCCAGATTTAAATCTGAACTGGAGGGCATTCTTTTGCAAAACCTCTTTTGATGAATTCTTCCAGATGAGAATGGACAACTTTTTCAAGCTTTAATTTTTCAACTCAGTTTAAGTCTAGGATGGCCATATTGAGCTTATCGATTTTTCTATTTTCCACAAGGCTGACCATGGTTTCCTATTATTTCCAGTGTATGATTATATAAAATCACTTCATTTTACACATGTGTTTCCAAGTTATTTTATAGTAATTGTATTTTTACCAATATATTTTAATTATAATTAGTATTATATTGTATTGACGTTTCCAATTGCCATTTTATATGTGCTCAAAGGAATAAAAGCATTCTTATTCTTATCACCATCTCAGTTGCCAACTAATTAGTCAATCACTCCACCTACAATCAATTCCCACCTGATTGAGTCATCACAGCTACTCAACAATGTCACTGAGTTTGCATCAACTCAATTATTTATTTACTGTATATCATCTAGGAACTCAACCTTTTTCTCATGCTTCAATGACTGTTCAATCTGCATTGATATTGAGATGCTCTTTATCATTATTGAATTTCAATGTTCTCCTCATTAAAATTAAACAATCAGTTTGCACAATCACTACTCGTCAAAAATAACCCATTAAGACTCTTGATGTTCAGATGTATAAAAAAAAATCGAATCTACCTTGATCTTGAAATAATCCACAAATCATGAAGGGGAAAGCTATCAACGTGTAAAAAGCGTGCAATATTGAAAACTCAACTAATACGGTGTGAAGTTAATAAGAGTTGCTTAGCTGTAAGGCAAAACACGATTACTAAAGTACTGAGCATGGAATAACATTTTCATTCCTGGAGATCATCCTTGATTTCCACCACCGGGAAAAACTCAAATTTATATTATTTTTTCCTCTCACAGATTGGATTTTGATTCAATTAGACCAATCGGGAATGAGCTTGAAGAGTATGAGCGTACGATTCCGTAATCGGATTGAATTAAGAGCCAATATTATTTTTTACAACCAATTCCATTCAGTTATAATTAATTAATAAACATTATCACATATTATAACCGTATCAAAAAAAAAAAAAAAACGTGGTTCCAACTCTAATTTGAGGATGATAAGCAGAGATCTCTTTTCATTATTAATTATTTCAACTTCAATTAGCCAGATGGAAATCGATTAATTTCGTAAATCAGTGATTGGAATAATGTTATTTTTGCAGCAAGGATTAGAATTCAATTTCGACGATTGGCTGAGCGAATTACAGCTGCCGAACGTAACGACGTAATTTCGAAAATGCAATATCTGGCGCGATTAAAAATTAATTTTCAATTGGCAAATGGGAAATGGCGAATTATTGCTGTGGAGTGATGAGAATTTCAGTAATTTTTGATCACATACAGGAATCATCCATATTTACTCAAATATGATGGAGTTTCAACCTTCCTTATTACAACATTCTACCAGATTTCTTCTTGATAGAAATGCTCTCATTTTTCAACATTAATGAGCACTCTATGTATAGTTCTTTGACCATCCTTTTGTATTATTCTTCGTATCCTGTTTTACATCCTTTTTATAACAAAATAGCAATTTTTTCATCCTGCCAATAAGTAGCCAATGAGTAGCCAATGAGTAGCTAATGAATAGCCAATTAGTATCCAATGAATTCCAATGTATAGCCAATGTATAGCCAATGAGTAGCAAAAAATAGTTAATGAGTAGCCAATGAGTAGCCAATGAGTATCCAATGAGTAGCCAAAAAATAGCTAATGAGTAGCTGATGAGTATCCAATGAGTATCCAATGAGTAGCCAAAAAAATAGCTAATGAGTAGCTGATGAGTAGCCAATGAGTATCCAATGAGTAGACAATGATAGCAAACGAGTAGCCAATGAGTAGCCAATGATAGCCAACGAGTAGCCAATGAGAAGCCAATGAGGACCAAATGAGTAACCAATGAGTATCCAATGAATATTCAATGTATAGCCAATGTATAGCCAATTAGTAGCCAATGAGGACCAAATGAGTAGCCAATGAGTAGCCAATGAGTAGCCGATGAGTAGCCAATGAGTAGCCAATGAGTAGCCAATGAGTATCCAATAAATAGCTGATGAGTAGCCAATGTGTAGCCAATGAGTATCCAATAAATAGCTTATGAGTAGCCAATGAGTAGCCAATAAATAGCTAATGAGTAGCCATTGAGTAGACACGACATACTGGCTTCAAGGTCGATTTATAGCCTATTGTACGTTATTCTTCTTCTACTTGAGAAGGAAAAATGAGTTCAACTAACCTTACTCCATATTTCTCACTGAATCATAAACTTCCAATCTTGCCACACTCCAAAATCAATTAGTTCGCACGTGGAGCAGAACCCGGAATCAAGAAAAATGGAGGGAATTTTCGCTTTTCATGATTAATTACTAATAGAAAGCTAACAGAGCCCAGGTAGCACACCTACGTGTTTCCAACGTTGAAATTTGGTTGTTGAGGTTGAATAACCGTTAGCGGTTGAATTTTTCAACTTTTAAATGCAACGTTGTTTTCAACGGTTGATCTATCGTTGAAAACACGTTGAAAACGAGCTTCCAATTCCACCACTCACAGCGCTACAGTAGTCCTTACACAAAAACGGATCTATCAACGACGATCGACTGATCAACGCCATTTCTTGTTTGAATTCTCATCACATTGATGAAAGCTGTGAACTCTTTTAGAAGAGTCTACCTATTCCACTTTGACTTGGTAAGTTTATTTAATTTATTATTCTTATTTAAAAGATGAGATTGTTTGATGATTTATTGTCTAAACTTCAGAACAAATATTGTGTGTTGAACATATTAATTATGTTTACATTTGAGGTTAGGGTTAGGTAAGTTATATTATGTTTTAAATTAGAGGGCTCTAATTTAATATAATTATTAAAAATAATATAATACAATAAGCTTGGTTTTAAGTATTTTACATGTAGCCTACTACTTAACTTCCAAATAAATTACTATTACTTTGATTCCTCCACAAATATTTTCATTATGCTATCTATGTATTGTTTTTGTCACAGGACTGCTTGTGTTGAGAAATTCCATCGAACTTAATAATAACACTGAACTTAATATAATATAAATCACTTAACATCAAAGTGATTGCTTTTAACAAGTTCAGTAATTAACTCGGTGATCCAAAGAATTGAAAACGGGTGTCCGGAGTTCAGATCATAAATATTAACATTTTCCAAATATCGTCATTCCATGGTGACGAAATTTAGCTTAAACTTGTTCATTTTGAAATTAAATTTTCAATTAATTTATGCATGTTTACAACCCATATATGTCAAGGATATTTTTGATTAATTTCATTGTGATTTTAAACTTTTGGTCTAGGTTTACAAAATTTAGTAGGCCAATAAAAAATGGTTGAAATATCGGGATACAACTGTTTTTTTCATAAAACTGAGTATGTACCTACAGTAACTATTAAATTTTACTCATAAATCTAAAAAATAAATTTTATATAGAGCCTTATTTGTTTACTTCTATAAGCCTAATGAAAGAGGAGTATTTCAAGTTAAAATTCGTCTATGCTACAAAATTTGGAAACCCAATATTCTTACTTTATTCTTAGTTCTTTTGAATGTTTGAACGAACAGCTGGCGTGACTTTCTCGTCTGACTATTGTATAGTAATGGACTATTTTTATCTAAAAAACAGTCATCACCTCGCACATTATTAGATGTGCACTTGAGAAAAATTTCTGTACTTGTTGTTAAAAGCAATTCCCTTTTAACCATGCAACATCTGTATCAAATAATAACTCCTATGTGGTGGCAAAATTTCATCTGCATTCATATTATAGAATTTCTTATTAAAATTCATATTACCTTATGTTTCAGATTCTATCAAAAAATCTTGTGGGTCGACTGTGGGCATTGAGACCCAAATTGAAGACGCTATTAAGGATTGGCTAAAATATGCGACAGTCAGAGTATTCTCAGTGGAGAAAAAAACAATCTAATTTCGTCAGTAATTAAAAAGTATTATGAAATGAAAGTGGAAAGTTATTTTGAAAGTCTCTTTCTATTGAAACACTGTAATAAAATATTTGTTTCTCTATTGCATAAGTCACAAACTATCATCATACCTGAAAACTAAAATGTAGGCAGGTTTATACGATGCCAATTGACAAGACAATAATATTGTCTTCTGAAATTTATAGCTGGTGTAAAGTATCAATTGAATCTTTTAATTCTGGAACCATCATCTAGGCATAGCTAAATAAAAATTAATTGACAATTATTATTGTTTTGCCAATTGGCATAGTTTAAACCTGGCATAAATGTCAAGTAAAAATTTAGATGATCTATATTATTTGCTAGAAAGAATTGAGCTATTTTTGCTCACCACAGATAAAATTATCATACTAAAAATTCAAGATTTTTAAACAACTGCTGAATTCTTGAAATAATGGTTTTAATTTATGTTTCTTACAGACATAAAATGTTTTTGAGCTTGGCAGAGTATATTAAATTACCATGGTAATTTGGTTGTAACCATCTTAGTTCTTTAAACAACCTTTCATCATACTATTTTTGTGGATCAAAATTGAAGTAATATGGAAATAGAAAGAAAGATAAAAATCTCAGTATCCTTTTTGAATCATTTAAATAATGATTAATAATAGTGATTAAATAATTCAAAAAGGATACTGAGATTTTTATTTTCCTTTCTATTTCTATAAAAAGTAGCCCTATACAGAAAAGAGATGAATATGGTTTTTATTGTGTGTTTTTAATGTCAACTTACCAATGTACCGCATTGCAGGGTAATATTTCTGTTACATGAAATCATATGTAAATAAATGGAAATATGATTTCGTATTTTCATCTCTTTTCAAATGATTTTAGAAATATTGCCATGTAATTGATAAGGTACCGGTTCAAAAGTATGGCTAATTCAACGTCTATTTATAGTTGAAAATAATGGTTGTCACAACGTGCTTTCAACGTCTATTTATGGTTGAAAATAATAGTTGTCACGACGTGCTTTCAACGTCTATTTATAGTTGAAAATAATGGTTGTTACAATGTTTTTTCAACTATTATTCAACGTTGAAAATAATGTGGAAACGGCGGACATTTTCTCGTGTTTTCAACGTTGAATTTAAACGTCTTTTCAACGTTAAGGTATTACGTGTTTCTAACGTTATTTCAACGTTTCTGTGCTACCTGGGAGGAGTCCAATCAACCACAAGATTGATGATGTACGTGTTTTGTGTGAGTATCTGGAGTTTTCTAATCTTCTGAGCGACAGTGGTTCAGGAAAATCTTTAAAAATCTTTCAATGAAAGCTCAATTCATTCCTGCTGCGTTACAAAATTGAGGTGATTTGTTTCTCTCCTACAACAATAAGTTAATTATCATCAAATTCACATTCTTTAACTGTGTATGATTTATTGTTAACTTTATTCCTCTCACAAAATTCTTGAAATCATGTGAACTCTATTATTAGTTTCTGAATTTCTATTTATTTGTGGATACAATCACAAATCATATTATAAATATGATTTAGAAGAAACAACAGGCTTGGCCCAAAACTATTCCATTCCCAAATGTTGATAATGAAATTTTCAAAAAAGTAGGTTACAAGTTCAATTTTCGTCCAAAAATTTATGTTTTTTTTTTTATTTATGTATTTCATTTACACATGCACAAAATCAAAACAATGATTGGGAGAGAAACAACAGAATTAATCCAAAACTATTTCTCCTCCCAATTTATGCTTCATATATGCAGAATATTCCGATTTTTGAAACTTTATTTCAATTACATACGCCTTGAAATTCTTCGTTACGTCTTATTCAACATGGTGGGCTGCTCAACAATGTCACTTCACAACTCGAAAAAGTATAAAAATATAATCAATATATCCTTTGGCTATACTATCCAGTAATATTCAATGTGCAATACACCTTATCATTCTCACTTTGAACCCAATAGTTGATACTCTTCTCCCCATAGATTTTCAAATCTCAGACTATTTCGATCAAAAGTCATAGAATATCATTACTTCTCCAACTTGAAAAACTATATAAATTTAATGAATACTACACTATGTAGATACTAAGCAATGCTCAAGCACAACTCTCAATACTTCAATATTATAAATTCTACCATGGAGAAAGCATACATTGTAGCTATTCACTACTCCATAGAGAAAACATAGCTATGTACTATACTATAGAGAAAAGATAGCTATGTACTATACTATAGAGAAAACATAGCTATGTACTATACCATAGAGAAAACATAGCTATGTACTATACCATAGAGAAAACATAGCTACTATCATATAGAAAAGATACCTTCAAATTTTTGGAAGATACTATTCAATATGTCATTCGTCTCTAGTATTATGCTTTTACTCTTCTACGAAACTCAACTTCCACTATACTATTGCTGTTGGTGTTAATCAATCAATAATTTCATCCAATTCAACACAAGATACACAACAGAAATCAAAATACCAGAACAACACAATCAAAATACAAGAGAATGATTAGTACATGAATATAGAAATAAGGTAAACTCAGAGACAGAGTCTCATAACATCGTCCTTAGAAACGTTATACAAATTCAACCATGTAAACTTTCCGTCTGCAAAGTTCACTCATACAGTATACCTTCCACTTACGATGAACCTAAACTACCCTGAGGAACAGTACAACTACGTTACCTCTCGACACAAAATAGAGCTGCCCTCTCTATGATGGAGAGAGGAACGCTCTATGTAGCCTACTTGAGAGACCTCCATAGAGAAAGGAAACGCTCTATAGAGCACTTGGCCAGATGCACACTGGCAAATCCAATATAGAGCAAATTGAATTACTTTCTCACAAGGCATGAAGGAGAAGTCTGGCTCTCCTTACTCTGTGGAAAACAGGCATCTTTCTACAGTGAAATTCACTGCAAACTGTCAGAATCCCTCATAAACAACATCAACACTTCCGATTCAAACAATTCTGACAGTTTAATATGAATCTAACTCAATAAATTCACTACAAATCCTGTCAGCATTCCTTATAAGCAACTTCAAGACTTCCCGTTTAACCAATACTGACAGTTTAATATGAATCAAACCCTATAATTCCACTACAAGTTCTGTCAGCATTCCTCATAAATAACATCAACTCTCACCATTCAAAAAATGCTGACAGATTTATGTGAATCTAACTCAATAAATTCACTACAAATCCTGTCAGCATTCCTTATAAGCAACATCAACATCTCCCCATTCGAACGATACTGACAGTTAATGTGAATCTCACTCTATAAATCCACTACAAATCCTGTCAGCATTCCTCATAAATAACATCAACTCTCCCCTCTCAAACAATGCTGTCAAGTAGAAGTGAATCTTACTATACCAGTGGAGCGAAATTGAGGCATGTTGCTGGTGTTAGGTGACAATTCATCGGGGCCGGTATTACTTGTAAGTTGTCTCTTTAATTGTAATTAAAGCTGTAATTAAATTGAGAAAGTTACAGGTGTGAACTGGCGCTAATTGAATTAATGTAATTTTGACAAACTATGAAGTTGTTTCAATTCTATGAAGTTTTGTCACAGATACTAATCTATCTATGTTACTCTTAGGTCTTGTGTAGTAGTGAAGGTTATGTTGATAGATAGCTCCAACAAATTGTTTCAATGCTGTTTCTGTTTCAAAGTTGTAGCTGTTTGATAGTATTATGTTTTGAGTAGGTCTGTGTAATGGTAAAGGTGATGTTGATAGATATAGCTGTAAATAGTTATTTGTGCAACTAGTGCGCAAAGTGACAGTTTGCTGCACCGAAAGAAACGTTTACGCCCGAGCCGTAGGCGAGGGCGGAATGGTTTCTTGAGTGCAGCAGAGGAACTTTGCGCACGTATTTCACATTAAGTTTTTCCTACAGTTACCATTGAATATGAAAAGTGGGTAATTATGGGTAAAATTGCCTGAAATCCATCAAATAACTTAGTAGTGTTTGAATGGCGAGGCGGCTGTGTGGTGTGTGCTGTGGTGGCACTGTGCTGTTGCTGTCCTCCATATATAATATATAATAGTAATAATTAGCGCGTTGTGCTTCCTTGCACGTCTGCTCACTATAGCAGCCCAGTCACTGTTACCAACTTCATTTTGATTTTGCTGCACTGTTGCTCCATATAACCTACTAAGTATTTTGCGTTGCCATGTTGCAAATCTGGAGTGCAGAAAAATTTTTCCCGCACTAGAGCGGAAAAGTGATTCTTTGCGTTCTGTAATCAGTGCAGCAATGGCCACTTTTCAACGTAACTGTAGGAAAAAATTTTTCCAATACTGTTCCTGCTTCAAACTTGTAGCTGTTACGATAGTGCTGCGTTTTGAGTAGCTCTGTGTAATGGTCAGGGTGATGTTGATAGACAGCTTCAATAAATTTGTTTAATACTCTTTCTGTTTTGTACTTGTAGATGTTCCAATGCTGTTACGTTTTGAGTAGCGGAGGAGATGTGATTGATATCCTTACTAGATAAGACAATTCGTAATAATATTCTCAACCAGTTATCCATTGAATTCACTATATTATCTAGTAAACTGAGAGCGCACATCCATTGAATTTACTATATCTAGTGAACTGAGAGCGCAAATATCAAGCAAGAGAAGATATTTATGGTGTAAATGAAGACATATGATTGGATTGGAAGCCGGTTGAACAATCACGTTCCAATGGCCTGCTATTGGCTGAATCAAGACAAGTGCACAGAAGGGGTGGAGTTTCAAACAACATTCATGAAACTTGAAACAAAAATAAAAAAACAGCAAGCATTTGAACACTAAATAATTGAGATGTACATGATTTGTACATCAACTTCTCTTTGAATATAATTATCCTCATGAACTCTCAATTTTTAGCTGTTCCAGTTAGGTACTCAGTTTTCCAATCTGTATTGTTGTTAAATCATGTCGGATGGCTTGAATGCTCCGCCCACTGTGGGCGTGTCTTGTCTCGGCCAATGGCAGACTAGGACCTTGTCAGTTCGACCGACTACCAATCGAATGACTCCACCTACACTATGTATTGTTGCATATGCTCCTCCATGTTATAGTTTTGAGTTCACTAGAGAATGATAGTGATGTAATAACAGGGATAAATTTATCGGATTAATTTTTCGATAGGTAAGTGGTAGGATCAATTTCCAGTACAGTAGTTTTATTCACTACTAATATTAAGTAGCCCAAATTAATAATGCCATAAAAAGGAAAATATAATTCCAAGTACCGTTTAAAGTTATTCTGTCACGACATGTTTTGGCTGCTAATGCTATTTTCAACTTGAAAGATTTTCAAGATTTTCAGATTTAAATTTTTATTTATATTAAAAGTACTGCTAAAGAAAAAAGATGATAATTCCATTTATGATTATTCAATAATCTTAATAGTTTAAAATCATCCATGTGCAATGCTATTTGAATAAAAGGTATATGATCATTCTATTATGAAATTGACAAGCAACTCACCTGGATCTAATTCTCAATCTATGGATGAATGACATTCAATTCCAATATTACGAGTAACTTGATGATTTAGCTATGGTATGAAGTGTATGGTGTAGCTCATATTGCAGAATATAGATCATATTATAATCATGGTTTCCTGTCACCAAGCCATAAGGCCCTGCAAGATGATAATATGACGAGATGCCATAGGCTACGTATTTGATTGAAACCAAGCATGATTTACATGGTAATTGAACAGTGTCCTATGAAGTGATACATAGTATTAGGAGAAGATTCCTACCATATTGAATATAACGTTACTATGTAATTACAAAGTGTTAGTTGTTTACATTTAGAAAGAATTCTTGAACCAATGAAATACTGTTTTTCATTCACCTATTATATACGCTATCCTATAACACTGTTATGACTTCAATTTTGATGGGAAGATTTCAGAATGAAAAGATTAGTTGAAGTTTATAAAAAGAGGGTTAGATTAGCAGTAAAAAGTAAGTATGAACAGGATTCATAATTAAACTATAGAAGAAAAAAGAACTAATCCCTGATGTCTTGTTGTACGGAATATAAGGATAAATTGCGTTAGAATAAATGGATTTCGCTGAAAATTTTTCAAATTTCGTAAACGTTACTGTAAATGGAAATGTGCTACAGATGCAGTCAACATAATCTCTCATTTGCAGGAGATATTAATGTGAATTTGTATGAAATTTCAATCTTCTGTGAATATGCCAACTCTCTGAATACTTCAAGAATAATTATACAGTATAACATGATCATCCATCATAATGAGGGTAAATGTAATTCTCTGAATGAGTAACCAACATATAAGTCATCAATATTAGTAGGGATATTGAAAGAAATTCTCGAATAAGGCTGTAACTTCTGTATGCATTCAATTTGGCACAATTAAGTTTCAAAGAGCTTTAGAATGTTTTCAGAGACTCAAACAAGGTATGAAAGAATTTCCACACCGGACATTCAACACATCTTCGACTAATTAATGAATTAAAGCTCTTTTATCAAAGGAAGTATCCACACATAATTAGATGGAGTAAAGGACACTGAATTTTTGCCTTTCTCAATTCAATTCTCGAGTCAAAAAAGAATCTAACTAAAATAGCTTGGATTTGCAAAAGAAGGTCCCTGATGATCAGGTTGTTACAAAGAAAAAACACAAAAATTGCTCTATTCCTTTGACGTGAAGATGAATAATACTAATTAAGTGGATTAGGGAAAGAAAAAAAGTAGGAAAAGAAGAGCAAGAGGAAGAGGAAGAGGAAGAGGAAGAGGAAGAGGAAGAGGAAGAAGAAGAATAAGAAGAAGAAGAAGAAGAAGAAGAAGAAGAGAAGAAGAAGAAGAGAAGAAGAAGAAGAAGAGAAGAAGAAGAAGAAGAAGAAGAAGAAGAAGAAGAAGAAGAAGAAGAGGAAGAAGAAGAAGATATTGAGGAGAACTAAAAAGATAGATAAGGTTCTGGGTAAAGATCTGGAACAGTAAATATAAAAGCAAGAGAAGTTAATGAATAGGTTTTAAGAATAAATTTATATTGAACCAAAGCTTCTATGACGAACATAGATGTAAATAAGATGGAGTGAATAAGATGTGAAACTGGAAGGAATAGGATTAGAAAAAACAGGCCAGAAGAGTGGAAGACCAAATAGAACAAGAGTGAGGTGAGGAAAGAAGGATAGTGAGCATTAAAGGGAGCGAAGAGGAGTAAATAAAGAGAAAGTAGTGGAGAGTGAAAGAAGCCAAACCCTAAACCCCAAACCCCAAGCCTAGCCGGTATCTCATCCGCACTTTAAAGGATCAACAAGTTTTTACGATCTTGATGAAAGCTCCATAGTGGGATTCACGTTAGATAGTCAGCATTCCTTAGTAAAAAACATCCATGTTTTGTATTTAACCAATGCTGACACCAGATTGAATCCACTACTGCTGGAATTTGCTCAGCTTTCCCTCTGTACAAAGGATGGGTTTCTTTGCCGAAAGGAGAGAATTCCGGGGGTAAGAGACGTTGCTATGGCTACAACGTTTTTTATCGTGGATATGTGATGGTTACCAAGACTAGATAGAAAGAGGAAAATTGAGAAGTTTGAAAATAATTGATATCCGCTTAGAAAAAATGAACTCAGTAACTATCCCTTGAAGTAGAATAATTGGTCTAAAATGGAGGTAATTATAGGGGAAAGTACATGTTTCTTAGATTAGAGACGTCAGATTTTCATTGAGGTTGGTTTAATTAAAGGTGCTATTGGGTTGAACTTCACAGACTAAATTAGCTGCAGTTGACTCTGTATAGTCTAGTAAGGTAGTCTAGTATAGTTATATACTATCTTATATTATATAAATATCTATACATATCTTATATTACTAGTAGTTCTGTGAACAGTAGACCTCGCGCAGTAATAAACCACAGCCTCCCCTTATACTGTCCATCAGAGTAAATCCTGTCTGTCTATATCTCGTACTCAGGAACAATGCCCTAGAATATTGGTAGGGAGTTAGGAAACACTCTGTATAGTACTGGTAAGAATAGTCTAGTATACATGCTAGGCAGAGAAAACTTCTATGCTTTATTCTGTGATTATAGGCTTTACCATTAGTTCCCAACATTTCATGTATGGCAACGCATCCCTTGATATTTATTCATTCATCTTTACAACTCTATGGCCCGGTCGTACAACAGCCGGTTAAATTTCAAACATGAATAACTCCACGAGAACCAATTAGAGAAGACATTTTTGAATAGACGGATTTTCTGATTGGTTCTCGTGAAATTAATCACGGTTAAAATTTAACCGGCTGTTGTGCAACCGGCACATAATATCACAAAAGGGAAAAATCTGGTGTACCGCACTCACACAAATTTCCTAGTCGTTTTGAAAATTGATCACCTGACGCTAGTGTTCACGCGCATCTCAAGTCTACTATTCAAAGATTCTGAGCCAGCTGGTGACAGGACAATAAACGCTGGAGACACACGAGGTCTGCTATCTCTTCACGGTGAATGATTTAATAGAATCAACAGTTGCCAACAGTTTGCAATATTGAATAATCACATTTTCTCGAATTTCGAGCTTATTTTGAATTTAATGTGAAAATGTTACTGAACATTTATTATAGAGATTTTCATGCTCAACTGCACTCACTAATTGGTCGTTATTTTGAAGCTCCGCCCACTATTCCATGATTGGGCGACATTTTGAGATGTAATTTCCAATACTACCACTAGAGGGTAGCTGTTACTGAGTGATAAATAACTGCACAGAGCGAAAGACATCAGTCCCGTCTACTCTCTCCTGATTGGTCAAAAATTATTATCAGAGTTCTGAAATCTGCCGGTAGATGACATTTATTACTGAATGAAGTACAACTACTCAAACAAATTTTTCAGCTACGCCTTCTTTCTCCTGATTGGTCATCGACCAATTGAGATTTAGTACCGATTTATATCAGTATAAATAATATGTCATCATAGTAACTGGGTGATGTACATCCATTTAGAAAGCATTTTGAACAAAATCCTGGACAATGTCTATTTTGACATGATTTTAGTATATTTCCAAAAATCTGTGAAGTAGTCTATGCTGAACCTGTGATTCAAATTGTAAATTTCTGATAATAGTAGAATTTTTTCATTCTAGATACATTTATAACAATTATCCTGAATCATCAGCACACAGACCTCATTCCGAAACTATTCGGCTGTCATTCACGAAACATTCAGCAAAATGCATTGGAAATGCAAGGTAGGCATCAATGAGAAATAAAGCATTAATGGAGGTATTTTAAGAAGTTATTTGTAGAAATTAGAAGAAAAACTCAAGAAATACCTCACCAATTCTGGAAAATTCAGGGAACATTGATTTTTTTTTATTTGCCTTTTAAATGAATGCATGAATCCATTCATTGAAATTGATTATCTTGATTCAATTTAAAAACATAGAAGTGGAAAATAGACTTGAGAATGACTTAAAAGTTGAAACATGTTGTAAAAAAATGAATGTTGAAAGGGTAGTTTAAGGTGTATTTTCATGTTTAATTTTTATGTAAATACAAGTACCCCTAAATGAGGAAGTGAAGAGTGGAAAAAGTAAGTATATGCTAGTGAAAAGCGATTTATAGGTGTAGGATGTAATGAGTCGAATTGCATGAGTTTTGGACCTGAAAAATAAAAATAAAATTGTGAGATTACTTATGACATTGGAAGTTTGCTAATGAAGTTTGATGATGAGTCATCAGTGGTTGAAAAGATTAATATTTGTGGAAATGCACATCCAGTGAAGAGATGGATGACTATGGAAGAGAAGGAGATAGAGGGAGGAAAAGATAAACAGGGAAAGTAGCATGATTTAGAAAAGTAAGAGAAGAGGGTAATTTCAAATTCATGATGCTATCGAGAGGATGGATGACTCTGAGAGAGAAGGAAATAGAGGAGGGACGAAACTGAACAGAAAATGTATAATGATGAGGTAGGAAGAATACATGCTCAGGATGAATCTATGAGCCTTTTGAGAGTATGAGTGAACATGAAATAGGAAGAGACAAAAAACAGGAAGAAGTCATATGAGAAAGAATGATGAGGGAGAGGACGCAAAAAGAGGGTGAATTCATGATTAATCATGAGTATTTACTGGCGTGAAAATGGCCAAAACTCGTTACATTTCTCCCGAATAGAGAAAGACGGAATGATGGATAGATATTTGTGCTTTTTTTGATCGATTCCTCGTATCAGATAGAAATTAAATTTCTGGCAAACAAAAGGTGCCTTCAACCCAGTTCAAGGTCCATGTTCATTTATTTATTCCAAGTTCATTTCCCCTGAAATTCATGTTCATCTTTTCCATTTTCATTCACCCAGAAATTCATTAAAGTGAGATCCATCTGAAACGGTCAGCCTTGGTTGAAAGGGAAGCAATAATGTCATTTATAAGTAATGCTGACAGTTGTAAGCGAATTCACTTCACTAGAAACATCCGACCAGATACTAATCGCAATTATTGACCCAGATAGCGTAGCAATATCGGAAGGTATTTCTGAGTGAGAACAAGTAATATTCGAAAGTCATAACTGGAGATTAGCATACAGATTAGGAAAAGTAATTTGTTAGAGTGGTTGGGAGTCCTGTCCAATACCTGCATTTTGCTCCATAATATTCTATTTACAAAGCAATCCAAACAATATTCAATACCGTAATGAATTCAACGAATTTTGCCGATGTGGATTAACCAATATTAGAGTATTGTATGATTATTGACTTCAAAATTGGCTGAATGAGGTTTCGATTTTTCATTTTAGGAAGAGGAAAAGTTAGTTGAAGTCTTGGAACTTTGTTGTGATAGGATACATTACTGTAAAACAGTAGTTTTAAAAGACATCAGTTGTATAGAAAAATCAGTCATTTCAATGAAACTAATGACCTTTAATACTATATCGTTAGGGATATTCAGTTGAAAGAACAGTATTTTTAATGGAAATCAATTGTATGGAAAAATCAGAGACAATTCATTGGGACAATTGTATAGAAAAATCAGAGACATTTCAATTAAATTCATGACCAATGGTATCGATATGGCTATATCGATGGAGATATTCAGTTAAAAATAGCTATCTATGTATTAAGAGCATAATGCGCGACTTTATCGCTCTCGCAAAACAGTTATCACGCGACGCGAAGCGGAGCGTGATAATTTTGCAAGAGCGATAAAGAAGCATTACGCGCGAATTACATACAAAATTTTTTCTACAACTGCCCAAACCTGTTAAATTACTCATATCGGCGGAGTTACAATTACCGACTTTTTAGGTTAAGATCTGACTTTTTGGCGAGCTGCTTACAATCAGCTGATTAGCGAGCGTGAAGAAACTGTTCTGCGCATGCGCGAATGATAAGCAAGCGTAAAGAAAATCTACTGCGCATGCGCGGATGGTTGGCGAGCGAAAAAGTAGATTCTCCTCAGAAATAAGCTGTTTTACGAGGAGAATTGAGTACGTAAATTCTTTTCTACGCGCAGTTGTAGAAAAACTTTTTTTTGATAAAATTCAATGAGTAACATTCACCTACCTCTTTCATGTATGCTATTTTATAATGCAAAAAGTCTGTAATTTTCATGTGCATGTCGCTGGCCCGTCTGTGTTAGAATTTCAACAAACTAACTATGTCAATATTACAATACTAAGTACCTATTTCGTAGACTTCTATTTAGTACCTCAAATAAAAAAAATTGTACCTCTCCCCTGACCGAGTAATTGATTTTTCTAATGTTCATAAACTAACTCGTGAAACACGAGTTGTATCCGTAATAGAATTACCAAATTATAGCTTCAATATATAGCTTTTGGTAATAGAATTACCAAATTTTATGCATCAAATCATAAATCTATTCAATTTCAAATGTGTAAATTCAATTCATTAAAATTTTAACAGCTGTGTATTTCATCCAATAATAGCCAAACAGTTATGCTCCACAACAATGCCAACTATTATAGCTGGACAATACCAATGATAGTATATAGGCTATTTACTGAACTATTTACTAGCCTTGGGACAATACTGCTTAGCAAACAAGCCAACATAACCAATGTTTATTGAAGTTTATTGCTTAGAGCAGAATATAGGCCTACTATCAACCACTGTGCTGCCACATGAAGATGAAATGGCACCGTGCCAACCCCTTGGAAGCAGCATAAAGCCGCACATGAAAACCGTGCCACAAAAGCCTTCCAAATTTGCGTCGAGCGTTAGCGTCATCAACACTATTGTCAGATTCACTACAAACTGTCAGAATTGGTCTAATGAGAAGCATTAATGTTATTTATAAGGATTGCTGGCACTTGAGCCGAAATTTGGCGGCTTTTTGCCAACTATCGATGCAGTGAGATTCACTTGAAACTGTCAGAATAAGTTACATGGGAAGCACCAATGTTACTTCATAGGGACTGCTGACACCATTCAAGCTTCCTAATAGATACTGTATTAACATTAATGTGTCTCTTCCAACCAATGCTGACTGTATAAACTGAATCTGACCAATTTAGAAGGCAGTGGCGCTTGCTGCTACGGCTAATTGCTCAGTTCGTTGTTGGTGACTACGGGATGGTTGGTGGAGGAGCTGGAGGAGACGCGGGAGGGGATACTACCCCAAAAACAGGAGATCGACTAACCGTTTTCGTATGAACTAAATCGAGATCTAAATGATGGTATTGCTTCTATTCAAGACGAGTGCAGTCCACAGTTTTTCTGAAGGTTTCATTTGAATTATAAGACAGTTTAAATTGAACAATATTTATCGAGGTTTGATCGATGGTGAATAGATTGATTCTATCAAAATTGAGAGTGTGCCAATTTCATTATTGAAGATTATTTAAAACTTCATTAAGTTGTTGCATGCTTTTACAGAAGTTTTATTACCAATCTATCGAAATTTAAATTTGATTGTTTCATTCTAATTTATATTTTCAGATTGTGAATTGATGTAGAAATTGAAAACATAACCTATTTATAAGTTTATATACCGTAAGTATAACCATAATATATGTATATATTTGGACAATTTGAAACTAAATTAGGAAATTGAAAAGTTTTGGGCAATAGCCTGTTTTTTCTATTCCGATCATTGTATTGTTTGTGCTAACCTAATAAATAAACTATACTCAACTTTATCAACTATCAACTACATTCTATATCAACTATTCTCAACATATTGAGTGATTCCTAATTGCTTGAAAGTATTTTGGTATATCCAATTGAATATCTATAATCAGAGGATGATTAACTGACAAAAAACCTCTTGATATGACAGCAATTATTTCACATTCATTTGTCACTACTGCTAACATGCATATCACTTCCACGTTGTTGGAGCTACTCCTCTGTTTTGTTTTGGTATATCGACATCAATAGATTCTCCTGTATCAAGCTGACAGCAAAAACCAATACTGTAGCTGAAGTGACAAATATTAAAAGCCAATAGTGTAGCTGAAGTGACGAGTATTAAAAGTAGACAAGCTGAGAGAGATGGGCATTATACAACAGGTGGCTTGACAAAGTAATGCAGAATGTACCAACACAAACAACCAATTGTGCAATAAAACATATACGTGGTACTATACATGGGAGAAACGGATGAATAAAACAATGCTTTCAACGGAAATTAAAAAGAGAATCAAGGGAAAGATATAAGCAAATCAGAGCTCAGCGTTGAAGACGCTTTTCAAATTAAATTCTGCTGAAATCTAGCCTACAGCTCCACGTACATTTCTAAACGTCAATTCCAGTACTGAAACTTCCTATACGGCTTTTCAAGTTGGCATTATGAACGTTATGTTTGTAGTTTGAGATCTGTGATCTTTTTTCAGCGGCTCATGTATGGAAATAAGAGGCATTGATATTCAAAATGTCAGGTGCAGATTTCTGATCAGAACCTGGGAATCATGTGAAACTTTTCCTCGATTACAGCTCTTGAAGCGACTGGAAAATTAATTGAAATGTTGAAAAAATACGAGGAAGATCCATGATACAAATCAGCGCACTGACTTTTGAACTTATCAAATTCTGTAAGAAAATTGTAGACGAATCGTTCAATATCTTACTTCAAACAAGAATCTGGTTTTTGTTAGAAAAACCATTGCGATGATGGAAAAGTGATTTTAATTGGAAAGATTTACATTTTTTTAGCATAATATCAAATTATGATACCTATGGAATGTATCATGTTTGACCGGAAAAATATAATAGACAAATTAATTATTTTGAGAGATGATCCAAAAAACCACTTTTGAATAGTCGATAGTAATGGATCACATTCAAATCCATCCATCCCCGAAATTTGAAAGAATCTAAATTGCCAAGCAAACTCAATTTCCGAAATGGAATTCACAAAAATCGATCCCTGATTACCACAATGGAATTCATGGTATTACAGGTGGGATTATATTCCCTCTGGGATTCTCATCAATTATTGATATTCCTGGAATTCTGTTACTGACGAAATTCCTGGAGAGCCACTAATTAACAGGAAGCTATGATGATTAATACGCAACATTTTCCTCATGTAATGTAATATGCTCTCTCATGTTTCATAACGTTGTATACTATTGTGAAGGTTCTAAAACTTGTGAAGTATTATAAATTCATGTTATATAAATAACCAAAAGTGAATATTTTGATATTATTAAATGATGTTGATATATTTCAATAGAGAGTAGATTTATTAACAATTTTAAATTTGATCTATTATTTATCTTTACAATCTAAATTTCTTATCTAAATTTAACAGCCTAGTAGATTTTGGGCAACAATTTTTTATTTCAAAATGAGATTTCATTATACAAGTTTAAGCTACTAGAGCATTTTACTCGTACTATCAACAATCAGTTCAATGATTGAAATCATTGAAACCATGAAACAAGATAAGTTCAATGATTGAAATCATTTGAACCCATGAAACTAGATTGAGATGATTGAACATCCTATTATCTAATTATACCATCTGATACAATATTATCATGTTCTTGTCAAATGCTATTTCATCAGAATCTTCTCGGGATATTAATTCCATAAATAAACAAAAAACAATCAGAAAGTATATTCTCTATATCCATCAAGTAATAATATAACGAAAATCTGATATAATGTGGTTTTCAACCAATCGACAATAACAGGTTAACCCAATAAAAATACGTCTCGAAATATACATTCCTGTATTAATTAGAAACAGTATAACTCGCATCCATTCGCACAGGTTGATTGGACTAACAACCTTATTCATGATATTCGAAACAGAAATATTTGCCAATATCATGTTATTAATCAACTTTTTCTCGAAAAAATATCAATATCGGTTTCAAATAAAGCCAGAACACTCCTCATACGTCAACCAAAGAATGTAGAATTATTTGTTCATGAAATCTGATATTATATGTTGTGTAACAAATATCAACAATTTGAATAAAGCATTTCAAATGGAATTCAGCTTGCAGCTCTGAATACAGTAATAACTGAATACGGTGTTTAATTGGTAGAAGACGACCGATCTAGTGAAACCTCAGAAATTTCCGAAATAATGAATATGCATCCCTCATTCTCCCAGAGCGGTTGATTTTCCTGGTTTCGGCTTTTCCGGAAAATACACTCTGAATTACCATCCATGATCCGATAAACACGAATTCAGAGCTTTCCATTTCCTTTTGTTGGGCGACATGTTGGAAAAACAGAGTTTTTCATCAGTATTCATCTCCTGTTTGTTATCTCTGTTATTTCAAGCTCTATTGATCAGTTCAGCAGTCATCACTGTCTCTCTCCGACATTCTCTCTCTTACTCACTCTCTCTCTCACACACACACACCCATTCTTCCCAATTCTATCTCCTCTCTGTCCTCTTTACTTCTCACATCACTCTCTCACAATCTCTCTTCATATCTAAATCTCTTGCTCTTCCTCTTTCAATCCTACATTTTTTCTCTCTACCTATTTTCCACTCTCTCCACCAATACCTCTCACACATCACTCTCTCTCCCTCTCACTATTCGTCAAATTCAATTTTTCCTCTTCACCAATTTTTCCTCGTGGAAATTGAAAAAATCCGACACAATAAAAAGGAAACAACTAGATTTTTTCACCCCAGAACGAAACTGGATTAGAAGAATCAAGAACAAAAACCTACCAGAATTCTCATTATTAAAACGCGTTCCTTATTGAGCAAACACCAGGGCGAAGCACAGTGTGTGATGCTCCATGCTTCATGATGTTTCATACGATATAGAGAGAAAGGAAATCCTAGTAATCAAATCGGCATGTTTGTTCACGAGGAGCAAATGCTTCATTGTTTATTAGTTCTCCTCTACCTAAACGTGCAACAGTTGGAATGTAATTGGATTTTTCAACGCCGGCTTCTACATTTCAGACGCAATAAAATTTGTGCCGCCCTGTGCTTTTCACTTAGAAAATGAGAAACAGAAGTAGGTTACACCGCACAAGTCTGAGTCGAAATGCTTATGTGAGATTGAAATAATAATTATATTATTATATTATATTCATCAGACCAACTATTCAATGAGTTTGACGTGATGGATCCAAGACAGCTTTACTCCAAGGAGATGCAGATTACACAAGAACCCAACAACATTTCAAACCAGAAACCACAACCACAACGCCACATACAGGAATCTTCTCATCACTAGTGTTGCAAGGAAGGCACTATACCAGAGACATTTCAATCATTTAGCACCAAAATTTTATAATCTACTTCCTGCAAACTTCAAACAGATTAATCATCCTGGAAAGTTCAAAACAATAGTACACAATTGGTTGATGAGCAAAGGAAGACAGAACATAGAAAACATTATTTCAAATAACAACTAACCACCTAATGACTTACTAAACACTAACTAATTGATAATACACACAAAAAAACAACAAAACCTACTCTAGAACATGGTACGCCATAGTGGAGTAGGTCAATTTCCACACAGAAAGAACTAAACAAGTAGAGGACACATTATAAGAATCTTTTGTAACTAACTAATATTGTAATGTTTAGTTTTGTATAATATTTAATTAATGTAATATTGTAATTTATCTAATATTTTGTGTAATTGATGTAGTTTTATTTTTTCTGGGGAAATAAACATTCATTTATTATTATTATTTATTATTTATTATTTATTATTTATTATTATCAAATTTAGTATTAATAAATCAATATCTTATTAATTATCAATATATCAATATCTAAGTAAATCTTATTGTAGCCAAATAAGTAAATTAGACCACACAAGTCTGAGTCGAGTTGCTTATGCGAGATAAATATAATAATTACATAATCATATTTGAGTATTAATAAATCAATATATTATTATTAATTATCAATATATCAATATCCAAGTAAATCTTATTGTAGCCAAATTTAGGAAATCGATAGGATATTACTAGCTTTTGTGAGTTGGAAAATTCATTATAGCCTAAACCTTGAATGTAGAAGGAAGAAGTTGAATCAATTGAGGTTTAATAAATTGGATATTAAATAATAATTATATCGAAAAGCAAGAATATGAATAAAGATAGAAGTAGTTTTGAAATGTTCCATATCTGTTCGATTTGATTAAGGATTTGGGTGTCTACATAGACTCCACTCTCACCTTCAGAGATCACATTAATTACATCCTTAATATTTCAAATAAGATGCTAGGATTTATCATAAGAAATGTCAGACACTTCACAGACATTGATTTAATCAAGATGCTGTATCTGGCCCTGGTGAGAAGTAGACTTGAGTATTGTGCAGTTGTTTGGAGTCCTTATCAAGAGATATATATTAGTAGTATCGAACGCATACAAAATAAATTCCTCAGATTCATGTATTACAAGAAGTATGGACATTCATGCCCGTATGACTTTTCTATGAGGTGTCTGAGAGTCAGTTTTCAAATTATGTCGTTGAAGAACAGGCGGGATTTCGTATCATTAATTGTTTTATTTAAAATATTGAATAATCATTTAGACATTCCGAATATTATCGAACTCTTTAGTATCTTTGTTCCGTTAAATAGACCTAGATTAAATATGTTTTTTGCTTTGGATAGAATATACACTGTACATCATGCAAATTGCTTCTTACAAAAAACTGTTGGATTGTACAATTCTTTGAATACGATTCTAGATATATTCGCTGATAATTTGCGCAATTTTAGTGAACAATGTTATCAAGCTCTTAAATTATAAATGTTTAATCAATTTTCAGACCATAAAAATTTAAAATTCAAATTCTTCTTCTATAATAGGCTTGCTACCTATTCTCTTTTTTCAATTTGCCTTTTTTTTCTTTAGTCTTTTTTCTATTTTCTATTGTGTCTTGTGTTATTTCCTATTTATAATCTTTCTTCCAAACTATTTTTATTGCTATTTTTAGTTTTTTTTTCTTTCTTACTAATTTAGTTTCAGTTTGTGTAAACAATTGATTTTCAATGAGGCTTGTTTTGGCATAAAGCTGTAAGCCTCTATATGTTGTTGTAATTTTTCTATTCATGTAAATAAATAAATAAATAAATAAATTTGGAAGCATAGAAAAACTGATCATAATGTGCAGTTTATCTTCTAGGATCAAGTATTAATTAAATGAACATTGTAGGATTTTCGCCTAGAATTTTTATATTAAATGTAATATTAGAAGATTGTCCCATAATCTCTAACTCATTTTCGTGAAGAGAAAATCTACTTGGTATCCTCAAATTTCAAACTCCATTGAAATCATTGGTGAAAGGAAATCATTTGTAAGTCATTAAGCTTGGGTGATTTAATTCATCGATTCATTGTCTAGTATGTTTTCAATTTTTTTGTATGAGGGTAAGATATTGTTCACTGCATTGTTCTTGTGAACGAACGAATTTCATTGGTCGTTTCCACACTCACCGATTTCTCGCTGATTGGATCAAACACCCAGAATGTTCGTGGATTGGCTAATTCTCATCATCAGTTGATTATCAGCTGATTGAAGGACATTCTTGACGCCGAATCGGTAAGTAACGGCCATTCCATTTACTCTCCAATTATCATTACGTTATTCCATAGTATTTCTACTCTCATATAATGGAAGTCATTATCTGTGACAAAAACTAACTCCATATTAATTATTAAAAAAGCAATGTTTTAGAGTTCGTAGTACTCTTCCATTCAAGAGAGATATCGATATAGTGTTATGAAATTGATGATGTCAAAGTGATATTGAATAATTATTGAGGAATTGAGGAATTTGTTAACTCACGTCACTCTAGCTGAACACTTCCTTAATCATTGAAGAATAACTCACCTGAAAAACAAGGAAAAAGTTAGATAACTCGTAAGATTATGTATATTAAACATCAAAAAATTAAAAGAGTACAAGAAATTGGAAGAAAAATGTATTACAAATTATAGCAAGTATGCTTAATTCCATACACTGAAGCATATGAAAGAGTTCCAGTCGATCGTGAAGATGAATTCAAAACCAAGGATCAACATAGTAGAAAAGAATTTAAAAAATTTTAACAAACGTCACAGAGCAAGACATCTGAGTAGTTTTTTGAAGGGGAAGAAGGTATGGATAGGTAGGGATACCCGACGCAAAAAGGGTTGGTAAATGAATTAATTGAAAGGCTTGACGAAAGAAGATACAGAATGTCCTCCCATAGTGGAGTGTTAGACAGGAATATAAGACTGCAGATTCCATTCGAGGGAAAGAAAGATTCAGTATAACTATCAGGTGTGAAGCAACAGTTCCATGTTTGTGTACACATTCATTAAATTGGTATTGGCTCTTGGCTCGATAATTCCACTACATAACTACATATAAAAAGTTGTAAAATTCTGTAGACTACAGAATGAGAATAGAAATCATGAAATTTATAGAATAATCTTGAATAATCTCAATAGAACGCATGATAATTTCTCCAAAGCTTCATGTATTCGATTATAATAAAGCTGCGTTTACACCAAAGTTATTAACAAAATGTTTATTTTTCCGTCCTTATAGATTCTATTAGATTGAACAAAGCTTTACAAACAAATATGCACATAATGTGTATGATAAGTTATGTTCAATCCAATAAAATCTATAAGCACGGAAAAAAAAATTTGTTGATAACTTTGGTGTAAACGCAGCTTTAGGCATTGCTTTCTAACTTGAAAATGAAGAAGCACCAGTTAAAAAATGGCCTTGGTGCATATTGCCAGGGGAAAAATGAGAGGTGTATGGATGAAAGAAAATTAGATTGAGTATTCCCTCTAATTGAGTGGAAAATGAGGTTTTCTAACTCAATTATCAGTTGATTCAGTTACTGAAGCTTTTGGAGTGTCGGCTTACTCGATTTGAGAACATTTCAAGGTTTGACGTTGGATTAAATTCGATAAAAAGAAGTCAGGACTCGAAATGTTCATTGGAAAGAAATCATGGGATAGGATGATTCAATTGAAGGGGACCTTGGAGAAATCTTGTTAGAGATGCAGCTCTGAGAAGACTGTATAAGAAATCATTGTCAAGCAGGGGAAGAAAGTGGTAACTAAAGTTATGGAAGATGAGACATAGAAAAAAAGCCTGATAGTAGAAGAGGACATGAATTTTGATTCGAGAGCATCTAAAGCCGTGCCCACACTGAACAAATGTTCGGCAAACATGTTTGTTGAGGAGCTCAGGGACAAACATTTTGAAAAGTTTGGACAATCATTGTTTGTCAAACAAAAAATTATTGTTTTTCCAAACATTTTCAGTTTTGACAGCTACAAAACATAGGGCCTGTTTTTCCCACTTACAAATATTTTGTTTGGGGATGCGCCTACAGTGCCCACGGGCAAACATTGTTTGTCAAACATAATAAAATTTGGCCAAACTTTTTCAACAAACATGTTTGTCGAACATTTTTTCAGTGAGCACACGGCTTAAGGAATTGAGAAGAACATGGAAGTGATTGAATTGAATTTAAAATTTGAGTAGAAATAATTCAAAATTCAAAGATAAGGGGAAGAAAGAGAGAAGAGAGGGTATGAGAATTAGGAGTAAAGAAGACCACAAAGAGAGGGTAATATATAATTCAAGAGCTTCACAACATAAATAATGCGTAGAAGACACAATGTACAAAAGTAGTTTATACAAAAATGTAGTATTCCTTAAGGAAGGAAATTGGAGTAAGAAAGTGAGAAAGATAGATAGGAGGGAGAAGTCGTCATGACAGGTGATCGTCAGATAATTGAATGAGAAGTACAAATTAATAATTATAGTCTTACTATAAGGGGAATGGTGTGGGAGGTCAAGAGACAAAAACAGGAGGGAATACACAAGAAGTGTATAATTGATAATTAAATGAGAAAGTACAAATTAATAATTATAGTCTTACTATAAGGGGAATGGTATGGGAGGTCAAGAGACAAAAACAGGACGGAATACACAAGAAGTGATAAAAATCTACTTGGAGAGAGAGAAGGAAAACCCAAGCGTACCACTAACAGTGACCATGTATAAAACTTTCAGGAATGTGCGTAATAACGAAGTCATAAAAGCCAAGTTTAGTTTAGTGGCAAGTTGATTCCTCGATGGGATAGGAATCGATCCATCCGTCGAGGGGAAGACGCAAAAGTGGAAACCCAAGGACCCCCTCAGGGAAAACGAGTGACCTCAAAAGTTAAAAGGGAACCACTTTTAAAGTTATCTTCACTTAAGCTCCAGTTCGGTTGAGCTGGATGTACGTTTCGTCACAATTTGGTTTGATCAAGAATCATATACTTGATTCAGCACTTCAACTCTACAAAAGTCCCCTATTCAGTAAACCAGTCCCTGGACTCTCTAGAAGTGTAGACGGAGAGAAACTTATAAATGGTAAACTTTTTAAATTATCATTCCATTTATCATTTATTTATATGTGGACAGAATCACAAATCATATAAATATGATTAGGAAGGAACAATAGGCTTGGCCCAAATCTATTCCATTCCCAAGTTTTGATAAATTAATAAAATGTCCAAATAGAATTCAATTTCAATTCAATTCAATTCAAATTCATTGATTCTCAAAAAAATATACAACACTTTCAAGACAAAAAAAAAAATATATATATATAAGAATCTACACCTGCAAAGAAACCCTGTGCGCAGGTGTGAGTTGCAATATAATGTTTTTCAAAATATTTAACAAAAATGATCCAAAACAAATTTCTTGAAAAAATACAGAATAAAAACTAGTCCTTAATAATAAAGAGGATACTAAAATAAAGGAACGGAAGGATAAAAGACGGAAAAGGCTAAGAAGGAAGAAGAAGACGAAGAAGAAGGAGAATGAAGAAGAAGAGAACGGTAAGAGGTAGGTAAGTCAACTGCAACCATGGAGTAGACGAAAACTAGTTTATTTAAAACAATTTTTTCTCGATTTTATTTGCTATTATCCATTTATCTATGTCTGATCTAAGCCTTAGGTTTATGTTTGTTTTTTCAAGAATATTTAAGGGAATGTGGTTTATTAATTTATTGGAAATATAAGAAAACTGTCTCCTACACACATTCAAGTCCATTCTGACAAATTGGAAAATGTCTCGCGCGGGGCGCAAGCCCAAAAGAGATTCTCGAGGTTCAAATAAATTTTTATTTTTTTAAATATATAGTACCAAATTTTTTATGAAAAGTTGTCGAACTGTTAAAACCTTGAACTCCCTGAATAAATCTTTTGTTGGAAAAAGTCTGGGTTTGCCTAGAATAGTTTTTAAAAGATGTTTTTGAATAATGAAAAGTTTTGTGAAATGCGCATTCAAAGCTCCCCCCAAGCCCGTATGCCATATTGAAAAGCGGATTGAGCATACGAATAATAGATTAGTTTAGCTATTTTTATATTGATTAACCATATACTCAAGAGAGACTCCTGTATTTTTTTAGGATCTATTAGTTTATCAATAAAGTTTATTCAGTGTAAAGCCGTCTAATGACGTGAATCTATATTAATTTCTTAAATGGAAATAGTAACCCTGAATTGATTGAAGCGCGAAGCTCTTCCATGTAGTCTCTTAACTCCGTATTCCATGTTTATCAAACTCTACAAAGCTTGAGCTTGGAATGGATAATGTAGGCTAAGTTAAGAAGTTGAGAGATTCTTTTTGTGGGGAGAAAGATATTATGAAATAACTGAGTTACTACTGGTGGAAAACATTTGATTCATACAATATCTTCTATCAACTCGTTTTTTATCATCAACTTCGAGATAAATAAATTGTTTTTTGCATATCACATGTGAGGAAAATGAGACTGATGAGATGAATATTGAGAATATGTAAAGTACATTTGATTTGTACCTATTTGTATTTATTTAATACGAGAATATATTTGATGGAATTATTTACAAAAATCGGATTCCTCATCCAAATTTATTATTTCAAGTTCTCCCTATGACCAAACGATTTCTCAAACTGCACTGGAAATTATCAAGTTTCTGGAAATAAATTAATTTTACTGCTTATTAACTGATGCAAAATCAGTACAACAATCACCATATACCAGTTTCAACTACAGATTCAGTAATAGCAATATTATTCTGATGATGTACTTATTGTATCAATGAATGAATAAATAAAGAATAAAGAATTCCAATAATAGAAGACATATTAAATTGTTATCTACTAGCAATTTTATTGGTGAATGACACTTTAAACATCAGCTGAGAGAACTATACGTCATAAAAGGTCAGCCAATCCCGTGCCAGCACACTTTACAGTTTGCTCACTCTCATTGACTGACGGTTCTACGTCGTTGTATATACTCAATTTTGTTGGAAGGCACCGGCATTCGTACCACTGATCTTTTAACGCTAGAGTCGCAATATTTGTAAGCGTTATAAGCATTATCATTATGATAATAATGAATGATTTCATTTTAACATATAGTAATATCGAGTGACCTGGCTTCGATTTCATTTGGTTCAAGGTATAACTGATCAAATGAATTAAGTAGCCTATAATAAATTCCAACAATGACTGAATTATACTAAATGAAAAAACAATACATAATTAAACCAACAACAAGAGCTGATTATAGATTTGCACACAATCATGAACCACGAAAGTACCCACATTGCAATCAGTAGACAATATTAAAAAATAGTAATCATCAATATCATAATAAATATGATAATATTTAATATAATATAATATAATGATATAATAATATTATATAATATCATATCACAATGAATATGAGCAAAAGGTGAATACCGATAAAAGATGCCGATGATTGTTCATTGTGTATTGATTGATTAGAATAGAATTGAATAGTATATTTCGCACCTAGGGCCGAAAATGAGACTTTTCCGGCTCGAAATCGGTTTTCAAGTCCGAGGCCGTAGGCCGAGGACTAGAAAGATTGAGAGCCAGAAAAACATTTTTGCCCATGGTGAGAACGTGATTTTTCGCCACACAGAAAAATAAACAATATGAATATGAGAACAATTGTTTATTAGGCACTTCCAAAAGCAAAACAGGAAGATCATAGCTCTAGCAAATCAGAGGTAATCTGAATATCAGGAAATTGTCCAAGTATTTTTATTTTTTATTCTGATTTGTCTAAATAACCTAAAAGATTATGTTCAATTATGTAAGAGGTTGAGTTTATACTTTTTATTCTTCCGAATGACAATAAGATTATTATTATAATAAATGTTTTGATTCTTGAATAATAAACACAAATAATGAAAAGTTTTTTGATCAGCTGTTTTAGCACACTTGAAATTTGGCCAATCTGAATGTCAACGTCAACAAGCTTGTTCGGAAGTTTAGGTTAGAAGTTCTATCCTACTCTGAAAATCGAATTTGAATAGTTTATAATATATATCTTATCTGTATTTTATTCATCCAAATAAAATGATAGTATCTCATTGCAGAATACTTATTCATTCTAGAAGCATAAACTGATTCCGTTTCATAAACCATTTTTAAACACGTTTACATCAAATCAGAATCAGCTGACTTCAAGGTTATTTTACAGCCCTAGGGCCGTAAAACTTTTACCGGCCTGGTCAGAAAACAATCATTTTCGGCCTCCATATGACGCACGAAAACCAGCTCATTACATCCAAGTGGGGCGAAAATACTTTATTCATCAGATGTAAGAAATACCATAGAGAAACAATAGCGTAAGTAGATATCCCATGGTATAGAGCGTTTATGTCGCTACTTTTACTGTTATCTCAAGCCGATTACTGTCGATTATTGTCGATTTTTACTGTTTTGACCGGGTAAGAGTGTATGAACGGCACAATATGAGAGACTACCAGCGTCATAAAGCTTCACGGAGAAGAACTACGTGGACTATCAGCCTGAGATAACAGTAAAAGTTGCGACATAAATGCCCTATACCATGGGATATCTACTTATGCTATTGTTTCTCTATGGAAATACATAGAACAGTGTCAATAAATTACAATATAAATATAAATAACTAGACCATCCTAGTACATATAGACAAAAACGTTTCGTTAAAAATCAATCTTGAAAAGAATACAACGACAATTTGACCAGATATTCCTTTAAATTATTTGTAAAGATTCATTCATACAACCATAAACTATAAGAATTCATGAGAGAGTAACTACAGGTTTATTGAGTCTTGCACACACAACGATTTTTGTTCGTACGATATTTTGCCGTCCTTATGAATTCTATCAGATTAAACGGGACTTGACACACATCATCTGTTTGAAATCATCTGTTTAATCTAATAGAATTTATAAGGACGGCAAAGTATCGTACGAACAGAAATTGATGTGTTTGTAACTGCCTTTAGAGTACTTTTTTCACTTTTGGTTCGCTTCTAACGTAGACAAACAAACCAAACACATCAAAGCTCACTAAAACTTTTCAAACAGCCAATCTATACTACACAGTATTCAATTTGCAATGACAATCACATTAGCGACATACAATCCACGAACCAGCATAGTCTCAATCAAGTTTTAACATCCTGATGTTGTTATGTGGGCTCTATCTGTAGTGAGATTCACTTTACACTGTCAACATTCCCGATAAATAACATTAAGGCTTCCCATTTAATCTATGCTGAATCTCTTTGGGCTTCAGTAGTCACCCAATGACTAGGTGGCCTACTCTACTACTCTACAACTATAGTTCGGTAGCGTCAGTAGTCAGCCAATGAAAGAGATCCCACAGAGAGAGAGAAACAGGAAACATTTCTACAATTCCGTCGATAAATCCAATCGCACAAGTCATGTTTGCCAGTGTGTGTTGCTGCACTGTGGAATGTTTGCAGTCGCATATGTGTGCACTGGTGCATTTATTTGCATGCTGCACATATCGGACGGTTGCAACCGCAGAGCAGCCTGCTGCAATCATTGCATGCACACGCGCACACACACTCAAACACGCAATTTAATTAGTGGACGCCTAATAGCAAAATAGTAGGAATCAGACTGAGCATAGAGTAGTGAGCACATAGAGTATAAACTACATAGGGTATAAACACATCCAATATATAGTAGGATGAAACTACGCGAGGAACATAGAATACAGGTATTAGGATATGTAGAATACCTGTATTCTAGGAACATTAGTTTCAATGTTCCTAGAATACAGGTATTCTACATATCCTAATACATACATCCTACATATCCGTATGTAGTTGGTATATAACATTCTACCATACAGTAGGGACAGGCATTACATTATTGTATATACAAACAATATGGTGGATTCACAGTAAATAAATACAACACAGTGGAATCAGACAATATAGTAAAACCTCTGCGGCTCTAACTAAAACCGCTTTGTATTCTATACATCGTACGTATAGAAATAATAGGATACTATATTTAGATTTACCTCATTATGTCAGAAACTCATTGATGCTTCCCTTCCTATCCAATAAAATGCCAACAGATTTAAGTGAATTTTACAATAGTGGATGTGCTGCTCCATAAACAGAATTATCTCTCACAGACAATCATGTCAATAGTGTATTGTTATTGGTTGTGAACATAGAACATGAGAATGGGAAATAGGAATTGGAGTGCTGAATATTATTTTCACTACTATTTGAGTGAGCCTTATAACTTTGATTTGAGTTTGACACTAGCGATCATACTATAATTATTATGAATTGCTTATTTTTATTTGAATTTATTTATCCGTAGATACAATTACAAATCATATAAATATGATTGAGAAGGAACAACAGGCTTGGCCCAAAACTATCCCATTCCCAAATTTTGATAATAAATAACATGTTCAAAAAAATAGGTTATGTTTTACTGAGAAAAGTTCATTATATATATCAAGTTTATGATATATATTTTTCCTACAGTTACGTTGAAAAGTGGCCATTGCTGCACTGATTACAGAACGCAAAGAATCACTTTTCCGCTCTAGTGCGGGAAAAATTTTTCTGCACTCCAGATTTGCAACATGGCAACGCAAAATACTTAGTAGGTTATATGGAGCAACAGTGCAGCAAAATCAAAATGAAGTTGGTAACAGTGACTGCTGTGGCTGCTATAGTGAGCAGAGGTGCAACCAAGCACAACGCGCTAATTATTATTCATTATATATTATAACCAAGGACAACGAGGACTTTAGGATTTTAGGATTAAGGTTTTTATCAATAATAAAATTACACAGAGAAACATTTGATGGATTTCAGGCAATTTTACCCATAATTACCCCCACTTTCCATATTCAATGGTAACTGTAGGAAAAACTTAATGTGAAATACGTGCGCAAAGTTCCTCTGCTGCACTCAAGAAACCATTCCGCCCTCGCCTACGGCTCGGGCGTAAACGTTTCTTTCGGTGCAGCAAACTGTCACTTTGCGCACTAGTTGCACAAATAACTATTTCTCATTCAACTCAGCATATTATCACATTACCTAGTCTTTTTCGTTAGTGCTACTGTTGAATAGAAACTATTGCACTTGATAATGGCATCATAGCCGGAACATGTTGTGAGTAGACAATTTCAAAAAAGGGTGCTTGGATTTTTATATTTTTATTTCTATCACAGTCATTACAATGCACAGTTGAATATATTCAATTGGAAAATATAATATTCCACTAAATTTATCATCAAATGAGAATATAATAGTTCACTAGAAGCTATAAGTAGTCATGTCTTATGCCAATTAGAATTATCCAGAACATAAATAAACATAATATGATTGTACGATGTAGTTCAACTCCCTGACGGGTCGCAGGCAGGTGGTGAACATCCCTGATCTTTACCGCTCTTCCAATACAACTGGCTCTCTTGATAACGCAATCAGTAACAATAAGAGGTCCAGTGACACTGGGGGAGTGAATAGTGATATTCGTGATATTGAGTATGGAGTGGTACAGGGAAGTACCTTGGGCCCGATTTTATTTCTTCTATATATCAACGATATCACCAAATGTAACATTACAGGAAATATGCTCCTATTCGCTGATGATACAGCTGTATGTTTTGAAGCTACCAGCTGGGAAGACGTTTACCGGGCGGCCTCCCATGACATCATTAAACTAAAAAAATGGTTCGATACTAATATTTTGAGCATGAACACAAATAAAACAAAAATTCTTCCAATTTTTCTCCACAAAACCAGAGCCCCTCCGGCAAATCTCTGTCTAAAATTACATACGTGCGGCGAAGCGTGGAATGTGAATTGTAATTGTCAAATCATTGAGTCAGTAGACGAATTTAAATACCTTGGTATAATAATAGATAATAGTCTGACATGGTCTCCTCATATATTCTACCTCAAGAAAAAACTCCGTAAACTTATGTATGTATTCTCAAAACTACAGGGAATTCTCAATATTAATAAAATGAGAACAGTTTATCACGCTTATGTGCAATCAATTTTGTCTTACGGAATTATTGCCTGGGGAGGTGCATTTGATACTTTGATTAAAGAACTTGCAATAAGTCAAAAAGCCATAATTAAGGCCGGGTTGGGCCTGGCTAGAACATACTCTTCTAATCGTCTTTTTCTCCTTTTCAATGTTCTCACAATAAAAAAACTTTTTATTAAATCCGCACTTTCCTTTGCTTTCAAAAATAAAATTAATTTCAATAATTGCACTTCTCATCCTTACCCAACAAGAGGCTCTCTACTACATCAGTCAGGGCTTGAACGTAATTCTCGGGTTGCATGTGACAGGAATGTAACATATTTAATACATTTATTAATTCGTAATGCGCCTCCTAGCATCAGTCAACCTGGCAACTGCTCCATTCAAGTTTATAAGAGAGCAATCCAATCGTGGTTAGCCACTTTAAACGATGACGATTGCTCCAGTCTCCTCAGATCATAAATTCAGAACTCCTTTCTTTCATTTCAATATTTAATTTATAATTCAACTCACGACTCACGAACAAACCTTTTAGGTTCATGTGAGCGTGGTTTCTATTATTTTATTTTTTAAGTTTGTTATTTTAAGTTTGTGTACATGTGTTTTTTACATTTGTATGCTACATTGTATTTTTTTCGGAAACAATAAAATTCAATTCAATTCAATTCAATTCAGTTGTCATATAAAGTATATTACCACAGTACATTATACATTTGGGCGTGGTATATTATATTTATATAGAGGCAATAGAGCCCTTCTTTATTTGCAGCTATTTTTGCGAAAGGAATTATTATTGGAGTCGAATTTGGTTCATTTAGGCATAGAGAAACGAAATAGTTAAAGAACGATATAGTCCAAAAGAAATGAAATAGTTAAAGAAGGATATAGTCCGAAAGAAACGAAATAGTTAAAGAACGATATAGTCCAAAAGAAACGAAAAAGTTGAAGAACGATATAGTCAAAAAGAAATGAAATAGTTAAAGAAGGATATAGTCCAAAAGAAACAAAATAGTTAAAGAACGATATAGTCCAAAAGAAACGAAATAGTTGAAGAACGATATAGTCCGAAAGAAACGAAATTGTTCAAAAACGATTTAGTTCCTCTGATTTAGGGTTCATCAAATAGGAAGTATTCTGTAAATTTTACAATGTATTCATTCTTCACTTGAATAGTGAATAATGAATAATCATTGAAATATATATTCATTTTATAAATAAAATAATGAATAATTCTATTTATCCCATAGATTACATTTTTTGAATGAAATAAGAAGAATGTAGGATGTATAAAACAAATAATGAACAAGGAAGCCCATATTATATGAACAGGAACAGGAAAACTTCACCGAGGAGTTAGAAAAAGATAGGATGAAATTAGATATTTCAGTTGAGAAATAAGAGGACAATGAAGAGGGAGGACATCAGAGAAACGGAAATGCAAAAAGAAGAAGAAAAATGAGGAAAAATAATGAAGAAACAAAAGGATAAAAGAAAGAGGGAAATGCAAATGGATAAACCAGAGCCAGAACAGGTGCAGTGATGAGATGGAAAACCAAGCATTGTTCACCTTCCATTGTTTCCTTTTTGAGACTCCTTGATAAACTGTGATTCCAGTTGTTTCTTGCGGGCTTTTACATAATATTACCTCAAGAATTACTCCCGTGACTTGATGACTCTTTTCATTACTGGAGTCTCAGGCTGCTCTCTTCAACACATTCATTATCATCAACTTTTTCATTTTACTAAACATTCATTTCCACCCCTTTTCATTCTTTACATTACCACCTTACATCACATTACTTTTACTTCTCCTTGTTCCTCTCACTCCTGCGAATATATTTATACCAAACTTCACGAACTTCATGAATTCCAGACATCCCTTGTCAATAAGTTAACCATGCAATAATTTCAGTTCCAAGTCTTCTTCAATTCTTCAAGTCTTCTTCAAGTCTAGTTTTTCAGTTCAGAAGTATGTGACGTTTCAAAGGAAGTTATAATTGAGACAGTTACACAAACATCGATTTTTTGTCGTCCTTATAAATACTGATTGAGCATACCTTGACACACACATATGATGTGTTTGATCATGTGTTGCCTAAGCTTCTTCAATCTGATAAAATTTATAAGGACGGCAAAAAATCGTACGTCCAAAAATCGATGTGTGCGTGTAACTGTCTCAATTATAACTTCCTTTGAAACGTCACATACTTCTGAACTATCATTGATCATTAATCTATTTATTTCTCCATAAATACAATTACAAATCATTCAAATATGATCAGGAAAGAACAACAGGCTTGGCCCAAAACTATACTATTCTTGAATTTTGATAATGTGAGTATTAATTGTAATACAATGAATTCTTTCTATTCAATCATATTCATCAATGAAAACCACTTCACGAGAACATGAATAAATTTCATTCGTAGTTCAAATGAATCAATGAATTGAATCAAATTTTCCTCCTCTATGGAGCAACAAATGAAAATTGATATATGGAATATTAGAATATAATGTGGATCCCCTACATAATTAGTCGAAAACTGTTAATTTTGTATATCATTCATCAGTAATATTATCAATTTTGATTACAAGAGTTCACATTTTGATGACATCCATCCAATATTCCACACTGAATACTATGAATGTTTCCAAGACATTGAATAATGTATGCATAATGGAGGCATGCTTGATCAATATTATTGAAATTACTTGAGGTTCATTGAAAAGAGATAAAGATGGGTCTATCTCTTCGACAGCGTGGAGCAAATAGAAGGGCAAAACGATTTTCGGTCTGGTGCACTCTTTGCTTTATAAACTCTGATCATCCACTCTCTCTCTCACCCTTCTCTTACTCTCTTCCTCTCTTTCTTCATTTGTCTTCCTCTCTCACCATTTCTCCCACATTCCCTCTCTACTCTTTACTTTAAAAATCTACTTATTTACTCTCACACTCACTCTCTCTTTCACTCTAATTTTCCCCAACTCCCTCTCTATACTTGTCTTTATCTCTCATTCTCTCTCACTATCTCTATGTCTCTCAATCAATCTCCACATGTACTTTCCACACCTACTGTCCACACATATACTTCTACAGTCTACATGTATATCCTATCCTATCTACACTGAGACATCTCAACCAAGAGCATATAGCAGTACCTTCCACATATTTGCTCATTGAACCCCCCTCAGTCCTCCTCACACCCCCCAAACCCTTAAATGAAGGGCTCCAATCTCTTCAACCAATTCATTTTCTTGTCCTTTCACCCTCTACCACTACCATTTCTCTTCTGTTTTCTCCTTCTATTCTAACAATTCATTTGCTTTCCCTTCTCTGCCATTCAATCTTTCTTTTTCTTTCGCTCTCTACCTGTGTTCTATCTGCTGTCTTCTTTCCACCTGCTGCTTCGAATCGATATTAAAGCCGTGCTTGTCAATTTGTATTCATACAGGCAAGTCAATTAAGCGTGCTTTCCTCTGTACTGGCGCCGGAAGTGGGTTGAAAGATTAGGAGGAGAAGTAGGAGGAGAAGGAGGAGGAGGAGGAGGAGGAGGAGGAGAAGGAGGAGAAGGAGGAGAAGAAGGAGAAGGAGGAGAAGGAGGAGAAGGAGGAGAAGGAGGAGAAGGAGGAGAAGGAGGAGAAGGAGGAGAAGGAGGGAAGGAGGAGAAGGAGGAGAAGGAGGAGAAGGAGGAGAAGGAGGAGAAGGAGGAGAAGGAGGAGAAGGAGGAGAAGGAGGAGAAGGAGGAGAAGGAGGAGAAGGAGGAGAAGGAGAAGGTGGAGAAGGTGGAGAAGAAGGAGAAGGAGTAGAAGGAGGGTAAGGGGTGGGCGGAGCAGTAGAAGAAGGAAGAGGAAGAGAAGAAAGAGAAAAATGGTGAAGGTGATGAGAGTAATGAAGAAATTATAAGGAGAAGAATGGTAGAAAGGTGTGGAAGATGGAGGAAAGAGACGGTGTAAGATGAACATGAGAAAAAATGAAGTGAAAGAAAGAAGAAGAAAGTTGTAGTGTAATGCAATTTTTTGGTTGAAGAATATGAATGGTAATAATAGTGGAGGTAAACGATTATAAATGGAAGGAATCGTAACTTGGAAGAAAGTGGAAATGGAGAAGAATGGGACGGTTGATGACACATGAAATGTTGAGATATGGAATGATGAGTATCAATGTGAAAAAGAGAGAAAAAAATTGAGTGAAAAGTCAGAAAATGAAGAAGGTAAGAACAAGAAAGGATGCTGGATACAAGAGATATCAGATGCGTGGACGAAGTATAAACTATAAAGGAGCTGGTTGATGACCAGTTGATGAGTTTTTGGAAAGGAATGTAAATAAAATATAGAGCTATAAGAGGAACAAAAGTAACAACGATATTGCAGATGAAAGTAGACGAAAGGAATGAATTGAGGTATTCAGTAGTTATCATATGAAAACTGAAGCAGCAAGAGATTGAAAGTGAGAAGAATAGCATTGGAAGTGATGAAGTTCAAACTAGTGAAAAAACATACAAGGAAAAAGGGAGAGAACTGAGTTATATGAAGTAATTGAGAAGAATAATGGGGGTGAAAAAGTGGAGAAAAAATAAAGTTTGTCAATGAAAATAAGGAAATATGTTGAACATGAAATATATAAGGAGGAAATGAGATTCTTAGCAGTCAAAATTAAGTGACACTGGGGGCTGGAAAAGGAAAATTCATGGTATAATAAAAGAAGAAGACTGACACAGAGAAGGGTGATGAAAAGGCGGAAGAATCGTGGAAAAGGAGTGGATGAAGGAAGATGGGAATAGCGGGGGAAGAAATACTTGGGAATTGGGGGGGGGTGTTGTTGAGAATGAAAAATAAGTAAAGAAGGGGGTGAGAATGAGAAAAATGGAATCAGAAAGTGGAGGAAACAAGGGAGAAACAATGGTGTTTTTGATGTCGGTTTCATGAGAGTACAGGAAAAGGTTGATGAAGATGAATAGAACGAGATGAAAGAAGGTGGAGTTTCAAGTGGGAAGGAGTGAAACAAGAAGAGGAAATAGCATCAAGGCGAGGCGGCACAGAGAATGCGTCTTTATCGCTTGAGCTGGTGCGTCATTGAAAGGGGAGTACGGAATTGAAGCCATCCACTTCCGAGATTTTAATAGCACATTTACCGGCGACTTCGATTCCGTCCGACCCCTAATAGCTTGAGCCATCACATCTAGGGAGGTGGTTGAGGAGTGCCACAATGACCCAAAAAGAAGCCCTTAATGCTTTCACTCCTGGCTTTTTATTACAAAAAAGTCTTGCTTTCATGAGCAGTCATGAGGAAAATTTGGATGAAAGGAAGTAGGGTTTTGGATGAGAGGGAAGTTGATCTCCTGAAATCAATTAGGAGTATCGATTTCACTCAAGTTTAGAATGAAGGAGAGATTTTTCAAATGTCAATTTGTAAAATGTCACTTGGGTTCATTGATGGCTTTTATTTCCTTCGTGTTTCGGATGGACACGTTAAGTCGTCGGTCCCGGCTGCCTAAAATGCAGTCGTTAGGCCTAGTCAGAGGCCCTGAAATTGATCAGTTGCAACCTGAAACCTCTGACACCAGACCTGAGCCAGCCAGGTCACTCGATATTATTATTATTATTTCCTTCGTGCGTCAAAAAAGAATTTAGTTCTCAATTCAGCCATTATTTTGGCTAAGGATGATGCTGAAATATGAGCTCAAGGCTGGTGCGCGGTTAACGGTTGTATAGTGGAGAATATAAATCAACCATAATGTTCAAGGTGGATTTCAAACCACCAGAAATTGATATTGGAACTGAAAACGATTCAATTAAGAAACCAGCAGTCACTCTTCGATTCAATCATTGATCATACTGTGGTACGAGGATAAAGATAAGGATATCAGGATAAAGAAAAGGAAGAGACTCATGATATGAAATAGTATGAAGGGATGGAGGCCCAAACACAATGTTAAATAAACAATATATAAATCATGTTTGTAGAGAGGGATAGTTTCTCGCACTCGACTAGTTGTCCAAGGGAGTTGTCTATTTTGTTCGGTGGACATCCATAGAAACTGCAAACCGATATCTTTTGTCTTAGCTGAGTTGTCCCTTGGACAACTAGTCAAGTGCGAGTAGCTATCCCTCTCTACAAACATGATGGAAAAAATTCTGGTCTCGGTGGAATGAAAAACTCTGAAATAATACATATTACTTTCCTTGCCCTACTACCATAGGTAAGGAAAGTATTGCTTTCCAAAAAAAATTAAGGTACCCCAATTTCAAGTTTTCTATACGTTTCAAGGTCCCCTGAGTCCAAAAACATGATTTTTGGATATTGGTCTGTGTGTGTGTATGTGTGTATGTGTGTGTATGTGTGTATGTGTGTGTGTGTGTGTATGTGTGTGTGTGTGTATGTGTGTGTGTGTGTATGTCTGTGAACACGATAACTCCATTCCTAATTAACCGATCGACTTGAAATTTTAAACTTAAGGTCCCTATACCATGAGGACCCGACAATAAGAAATTCAATAAAATTCAATCCAAGATGGCGGAAAAAATGGCGGATAATTACTAAAAAACCATGTTTTTCACGTTTTTCTCGAAAATGGCTCTAACGATTTTCTTCAAATTTATATCATGGATAGCTATTTATAAGCCCTATCAACTAGCATAAGTCTCATTTCTGGGAAAATTTCAGGAGCTCCGTAATATTCTTGAGAAAAATGGCGGAAAATGACTAAAAAACCATGTTTTTCACGGTTTTCTCGAAAACGGCTCCAACGATTTTCTTCAAATTTATACCATGGATAGCTATTTTTAAGCCCTATCAACTGGCATAAGTTTCATTTCTGGGAAAATTTCAGGAGCTCCGTAATATTCTTGAGAAAAATGGCGGATAATGACTAAAAATCCATGTTTTTCACCGTTTTCTCGAAAACTGCTCTAACGATTTACTTCAAATTCATACCATGGATAGATATTCATAAGCACTATCAACTGGCATGAGTCTCATTTCTGGGAAAATTGCATGAGCTCCGTAATATTCTTGAGAAAAATGGCGGATAATGACCAAAAACCAGGTTTTTCACGGTTTTCTCGAAAACGGCTCTAACGATTTTCTTCAAATTCAAGCCATGGGTAGCTATTCATAAGTCCTATCAAATGACATGAGTTTTTTCCTTGGAAAATTGCAGGAGCTCCGTAATATTCTTGAGAAAAATGGCGGATAATTACTAAAAAACCATGCTTTTCACGATTTTTTCAAAATAACTTGACCGATTTTTTTCAAATTCATACTCTGTATAGTTATTTATCAGCTCTATTAACTGGCATGAGTCTCCTTTCTGGGAAACCAATGGGGGGTCCACCCCATCCTTGAGAAATGGACTTTGTAACCTCCTTCTCGTGCATGAGGTAGGTAGGTAGAGCAGTTCATAAAAAGAACACATAGTCGAGATATTTCATCTGTAGAACAGCTGTTTTGACGACTTTGAAAAAATGACGACTAAAAAAATCATTGAATTTCACAATTTACACAAAGGAAATAGTACTCTGAGAACAATTATATATACACATACTGTATACAAAAGTCTGATCGTAGTTTCGAATATGAGCAAGGAAAGTTGTGTGAGTGTACCACACCAGATTTTCTGTTATAGGAACAGTTTTTGAGCCTGATGATCATTTTCAATAATAACTGGAGAAATACTATTCCGATGCTATTATAAGGGAAATGTGTATCTTGATAATTACTGATACTATCTTTACTTCAATACTGTTATGACCTGAATGTAGTCTAATATGACGTGTTATCTAAATAAATATGGCTTCTCTAGAATCAAAATCCCATTTGAAACCACGCCCACAAACACAGTCATAAACTAGCCTACTCTCCCTTCTGATTGGTCGGGCATGTTTCCCATTTCTGTCGATAGAGGCCAGTAGTTACTGGGTGGAAAAGCACATTTTCCAAACGTAGATGGCAATAATAACTGGGTGATAAACAAGGTAGTATTTCATGAAAATTTTTCTCAAGTTGTTACTGGGAGGAAACTCTTCAAATATGGAACTATTCAATTTGGGGAATTGAATTTTATAAAATTTAGAACGTTACATTCAACGTTTTTTTGTGATTCGTGTCGTGATTTGTGAGTAACTCTTATCCAATTTTGATCTTCTGAGTAGATTTTTGCCCACACCTGTCTCTATCAGAGTTCCCAGTGTCGCTCTGGGCCGGCTAAACTCAGTCGGCGACTGGGGAGGGCCGCGGCAGGGGACGGGAGTCTTGGTGGGGCGTCCGTCAACCACCCTCGAGTTGGGGGTTGAAACAGGGTTTTGAGTGCTTTGGAGAAATGTTTCCCTCTTTTAGGAAAGAGGGGCCGTGCTTTCGCACTGCCAAACAGGGTTGGTCGCGGAATGAAGGGAATAGGAACCTTGCGGTGTTAGTCGTGAGAAAGGGCTTCGTGTCGGGACTAAGTCTTAGTCCCTGGGCACCGGGTGTCTTCCCGGGGTTCGGGTTGGTTGCGGAGCTCTGGTAAAGGCTTTCCCTGGCCTTCCCAGAGGTCCTCTTCCGGTTCCGCACTGGTTTGGTGCGCTGCGGCGGCCCGCGCTCTGGACTTCCCTAAGTCCTACTTGCCGGGCACTAGCTGTCCTCCTGGGGTCCGGATCGGCCGCGGAGTTGCGGGAAAGGCTTTTCCTGGCCTTCCTAGACGTCCTCTTGCGATCCCGCACTGGACTAGTGCGCTGCGACGGCCAGCACTCTGGACTTTCCTAAGTCCTACTGGCGGGCACTAGCTGTCCTCCTGGGGTCCGGATCGGCCGCGGAGTTGCGGGAAAGGCTTTTCCTGGCCTTCCTAGACGTCCTCTTGCGATCCCGCACTGGACTAGTGCGCTGCGGCGGCCAGCACTCTGGACTTTCCTAAGTCCTACTGGCCGGGCACCAGCTGTCCTCCTGGGGTCCGGATCGTCCGCGGAGTTGCGGAAAGGCTTTTCCTGGCCTCCTAGACGTCCTCTTGCGATCCGCACTGGACTAGTGCGCTGCGGCGGCCAGCACTCTGGACTTTCCTAAGTCCTACTGGCCGGGCACCAGCTGTCCCCTGGGGTCCGGATCGTCCGCGGAGTTGCGGGAAAGGCTTTTCCTGGCCTTCCTAGACGTCCTCTTGCGATCCCACACTGGACTAGTGCGCTGCGGCGGCCAGCACTCTGGACTTTCCTAAGTCCTACTGGCCGGGCACTAGCTGTCCTCCTGGGGTCCGGATCGTCCGCGGAGTTACGGGAAAGGCTTTTCCTGGCCTTCCCAGACGTCCTCTTGCGATCCCGCACTGGACTAGTGCGCTGCGGCGGCCGGCACTCTGGACTTTCCTAAGTCTTACTGCCCGGGCACTAGCTGTCCTCCTGGGGTCCGGATCGGCCGCGGAGTTGCGGGAAAGGCTTTTCCTGGCCTTCCTAGACGTCCTCTTGCGATCCCACACTGGACTAGTGCGCTGCGGCGGCCAGCACTCTGGACTTTCCTAAGTCCTACTGGCCGGGCACTAGCTGTCCTCCTGGGGTCCGGATCGGCCGCGGAGTTGCGGGAAAGGCTTTTCCTGGCCTTCCCAGACGTCCTTTCTCGCCTCGATGTCCCACTGGTGGCCTACCAATGGGGGGTCAGGTTTCGACCAAACCTGACGTGTTGTCGTTGGTCGAAACTGGCAACCCGTCGTCCAAACAGGTTAAATGTCGTTCAACACTCGCCCAAACGAGTGTAGAGCAGTGGAGTTCACTGTGTGAGAGGCTAATCGACTTTAGCCTCGACACAACTCCCGGTCGCTGAAGAAATCGGAGTTCACTTAGTACTGGTGTACTGTGATGTTGCTAGCTGCTCGCTGCTTCCTTCTCACCTCTCTCGACCGCTCGACTTGGCTCTCCGAACTCGACTGCCTCCTGCTGGCCTTTCTCGAGCCTCCCTCAGTGACCGAGAGGGAGGGGAGAGAGGATGCGCAGCATCGCTGAGCGGTAGGCCAGTGGCTGGCTTGAACGTTGACCCCTCAGATTCTATGAAAGATAGCCGAGCGTCGAATAAATGAGCCCTAAATTCAATTCCTTTCTCTAGTTACGATATACATCGTGACACACTGTTCCTACTAAGGGAAGGGGGGGGGGGGAAAGAGAGGGGGAGGAGAGGGGGGGGTGAGGATGGAAGGGGTAAACGGCAGACAGAATGTCCCAAATGCCTGAGTACATTCTGCCGCCTCTCCGCCGGTCAACATAGACCGAACATAAACTGGGCGCCAGGTTGGTTCCTCGCCAACTGGTGGTGATGCGTCGGCACCATCTGAAGAAATGAGCAAGCTACCCGGCCACATCCTAGGCCTAGCTTCAGAAAAGATCTTGAAGACCTGCACCGTGCTTTTGCACTGCGTTGAGACGCCGTGTTCGCACACTGCAAGAGACCGCCGTGCTTCCGCACTGCAATGGGGGACGCCGTGTTTGCACACTGCAAGAGGCCGCCGTGCTTCCGCACTGCGATGGGGGACGCCATGCTTTCGCACTGCAAGAAGCGCCGTGCTTTCGCACTGCAAAGGACCGCCGTGCTTCCGCACTGCAATGGGGGACGCCGTGTTTGCACACTGCAAGAGGCCGCCGTGCTTCCGCACTGCGATGGGGGACGCCGTGTTTGCACACTGCAAGAGGCCGCCGTGCTTCCGCACTGCGATGGGGGATGCAGTGCTTTCGCACTGCAAGAAGCGCCGTGCTTTCACACTGCAAAGGACCGCCGTGCTTCCGCACTGCAATGGGGGACGCCGTGTTTGCACACTGCAAGAGGCCGCCGTGCTTCCGCACTGCGATAGGGGACGCCGTGCTTTCGCACTGCAAGAAGCGCCATGCTTACGCATCGCGAAAAGGACGCCATGCTCCCGCACTGCAGAGTTGCCGTGTTTCCACACTGCTGAGGACGCCGTGCTTCCGCACTGCAGATGAGAGTGCCGTGCTCTCGCACTGCCAGGAGGGGCGGGTAACACAAAAAAACGAGGTGAACAACACCTCAGACAGGTTCTGAGAACCTAAGTAACATTGCAAGGGAAACGCCGTGCTTCCGCACTGCAAAGAGTCGCCGTGCTCTCGCACTGCAAAAATAAGGACGCGGTGCTTTCGCACTGCCGAGTCGCCGTGCTTCCGCACTGCCCAGGACGCCGTGCTTCCGCACTGCAGGTGAGAGCGCCGTGCTTTCGCACTGCCGGGGAGCGCCGTGTCACACTTGCAGGACACTGCCGGGAAGTGTCGAGCTTCGCACTGTACATAAATGGACGCCGTGCTTTCGCACTGCCGAGTCGCCGTGTTTTCACACTGCAAAAGGACGCCGTGCTTTCGCACTGCAGGTAAGAGTCGCGGTGCTCTCGCACTGCCAGGAGGGACAACACAGGGCACACAAAACACACAAAAAACACAAAACACAAAAAACACAGAAACACAAAAACACAGAAACACACAAACACAGAAACAAATCACCGGGCTTTCGCCCTGCAGGCCGTGCTTGCGCACTGCGTGCCGTGTTTTCACACTGCCGCGGTGTTCCCACACCGCGAAGGTGTGCGTCCGCGTAATGACAATCCAGACACTCACTGACCGATGTGTCATGCTTGCGCACGACGTTCGGACGAGCTCGCAATCTGGCTGCAGTGTTCCCACACTGCCTTGGTCAAGCTCGCGCACTACCTTTGCCGGGCTTTCGCCCTGCGGGCCGGGCTTTCGCCCTGCATGCCGTGCTTGCGCACTGCGATGGGGGACGCCGTGCTTTCGCACTGCCAAAGGAATGCCGTGCTTTCGCACTGCCCGGAGCGCCGTGCTTCCGCACTGCCAGGAACACTATGCTTTCGCATCGCGAAAAAGGACGCCGTGCTCCCGCACTGCAGAGTTGCCGTGTTTCCACACTGCCGGGGACGCCGTGCTTTCGCACTGCTGATGAGAGCGCTGGTGCTCTCGCACTGCCAGGAGGGGCGGGTAACACAAAAAACGAGGTGAACAACACCTCAGACAGGTTCTGAGAACCTAAATAACATTGCAAGGGAAACGCCGTGCTTCCGCACTGCAATGAGTCGCCGTGCTCTCGCACTGCAAAAATAAGGACGCGGTGCTTGTGCACTGCAAAAGGAACGCCGTGCTTTCGCACTGCCCGGGGCGCCGTGCTTCCGCACTGCAGGAACGCTATGCTTTCGCATCGCGAAAAGGACGCCGTGCTCCCGCACTGCAGAGTTGCCGTGTTTCCACACTGCCGAGGACGCCGTGCTTCCGCACTGCAGATGAGAGTCGCGGTGCTCTCGCACTGCCAGGAGGGGCGGGTAACACAAAAAACGAGGTGAACAACACCTCAGACAGGTTCTGAGAACCTAAATAACATTGCAAGGGAAACGCCGTGCTTCCGCACTGCAATGAGTCGCCGTGCTCTCGCACTGCAAAAATAGGGACGCGGTGCTTGCGCACTGCAAAAAGAACGCCGTGCTTTCGCACTGCCCGGGGCGCCGTGCTTCCGCACTGCCAGGAACGCTATGCTTTCGCATCGCGAAAAGGACGCCGTGCTCCCGCACTGCAGAGTTGCCGTGTTTCCACACTGCCGAGGACGCCGTGCTTCCGCACTGCAGATGAGAGTCGCGGTGCTCTCGCACTGCCAGAAGGGGCGGGTAACACAAAAAAAACGAGGTGAACAACACCTCAGACAGGTTCTGGGAACCTAAATAACATTGCAAGGGAAACGCCGTGCTTCCGCACTGCAATGAGTCGCCGTGCTCTCGCACTGCAAAAATAAGGACGCGGTGCTTGCGCACTGCAAAAGGAACGCCGTGCTTTCGCACTGCCCGGGGCGCCGTGCTTCCGCACTGCCAGGAACGCTATGCTTTCGCATCGCGAAAAGGACGCCGTGCTCCCGCACTGCAGAGTTGCCGTGTTTCCACACTGCCGAGGACGCCGTGCTTCCGCACTGCAGATGAGATTCGCGGTGCTCTCGCACTGCCAGGAGGGGCGGGTAACACAAAAAACGAGGTGAACAACACCTCAGACAGGTTCTGGGAACCTAAATAACATTGCAAGGGAAACGCCGTGCTTCCGCACTGCAATGAGTTGCCGTGCTCTCGCACTGCAATAATAAGGACGCGGTGCTTGCGCACTGCAAAAGGAACGCCGTGCTTTCGCACTGCCCGGGGCGCCGTGCTTCCGCACTGCCAGGAACGCTATGCTTTCGCATCGCGAAAAGGACGCCGTGCTCCCGCACTGCAGAGTTGCCGTGTTTCCACACTGCCGAGGACGCCGTGCTTCCGCACTGCAGATGAGAGTCGCGGTGCTCTCGCACTGCCAGGAGGGGCGGGTAACACAAAAAACGAGGTGAACAATACCTCAGACAGGTTCCAAGAACCTAAATAACATTGCAAGGGAAACGCCGTGCTTCCGCACTGCAATGAGCCGGGCTTTCGCCCTGCATGACCGTGTTCTCACACTGCCTTGCTTCGCCGTGCTTGCGCACTGCATGTGCCGGGCTTTCGCCCTGCATGGCCGTGTTTTCACACTGCCTTGCTTCGCCGTGCTTGCGCACTGCATGTGCCGGGCTTTCGCCCTGCATGGCCGTGTTTTCACACTGCCTTGCTTCGCCGTGCTTGCGCACTGCATGTGCCGGGCTTTCGCCCTGCATGGCCGTGTTTTCACACTGCCTCGCTTCGCCGTGCTTGCGCACTGCATGTGCCGGGCTTTCGCCCTGCATGGCCGTGTTTTCACACTGCCTCGCTTCGCCGTGCTTGCGCACTGCATGTGCCGGGCTTTCGCCCTGCATGGCTGTGTTTTCACACTGCCTTAACTTCCAGCATCAGACAGCTGGAATGAATCTCCAACACGACCAGGAACTCGTCGTGGTCCCAGCAATAGTCAGCTGAGATACAGCTCAAATAATTCCAGGAGCTCGTCGAGGAAGTAGACTCAAGTTGCAGTCTCCATCCTCAAGAAGAAACGTGATACACCACAATGTAACACTTCACAGGAGGCAGAAGTTGATAGAGGTGAATTGGAGTCCAGGAAAATTACCAAGTGTCAGAGTGATGGATACTCTCAGTTAGTTCAGTGTATCAGCAACTTATTGTTCATAATAAAATATGAGAGATGATAATATGATGAGGAATACTGAATTATATGGTTGACATGAAGCCACTAGTTGTGATGTTACACCACATATTTCGATTTTATATCACAATTAAATGTGGTCGAAATAATAATTCATTTTCGATCTGTTATGAGGATTACAGCCTTCTCACTATATCACAATAATAAAATCGAAACTATAAATTTCGACTCAATATTCCACTTCTCACTGTTCATTACAATAACGAAATCAATCACATGATTTACTTATGCAAAGTAACCTTCCATTGGATATAAATGACAGTGTGTTTATTATAACAGATAACATCTGCTAATTAATTCACAAACAGTGAACATTTATTGCTCAATCTCTCTTTCTCACTTCAAGACTTATTTCACCCCGAAATAAATCTTAATTTACTTTTTCAAAGTAATTATTCACACAAGGCGTGTATAATGACACTACAGCTGTTAATAAATCACACTAAGTGAATATTGATTTTCCGAAAAATAATCACAACAATTAGCACAAATAATAATTATTGAATGAATCAATACACCGCCAATAAACTCATGATGGTAGGCTGAGTAAAAATTAGATTCACTCTCGAGACGTGATCTAATTCCAAACTAACAATAGCACGATCAAACACAGACTGACTCAATAACAATAGGATATCTGGAAAAACTAGAATTCTCATGAATTTAATTTTATAAATTGTTATTGAAAAGGATAAAGTAATTCTCTTCTACAGACTAGAAGCTTGGCGATAGCAGTTAGCCAGTTGAGATAATGTTTATCTTATCTGTACAGCTCAGCACAAACAACTTTTCGATCCAACGTAGAATTTATTCCAATTGAAATAATAATTATTTCAATTTATAGTAAGTCCTCCGACTTTATTTTCAAGTGAAATATTAGAAAATTTTAATCATAATCTGAAGCTAATAACCTCCGATTGTAGTACATCTCGACTCACAATCAAACGCAATTTATTCATACCACATGAATAATTAATTGCAACGTAATTCACTTTTATCCCACAGTATAATAACGTCTGTTAATTAACTGCATCGTAACACTTTACACGGATTAAAGCAATTACCACCAGCTTCATTAAATGATTTCAATTATTATAACCATTACCTCATGGTTACAATATTATTCGGATCACACTGATCTATAATATTTTCTCATATCCTCTATCCACTCATTTTGCCATCAACTATTTATGGCAAATAGAAAACAAGCTACTGCAAGTTTTGTTTGTTAACCTGTACCTGGTTACAACAATATCGGTAATATACCGATTAAGAAAATTAAGTCTAGTTGGAACCGACTTTAGCTGTTATTAACTTGTCATAGACTGTAGAAAATTTTCTTGATTATCCTTGCTTGGTCACATCTTAATATTGTAAATAAATTTCAATCTGAAATTATTGGGATTGCCTTCAGATCAAAAGAAACGTAGGTATTGATTTGTCAATAATAATTTTTTTCCATTTAATCCAGCCAGTGCTTTCTGACTGATTATATTAATTAAACTGTAATGGTTGAGTTGCCATTTAGTTTAAATAGTACTCCATTTTATGAGACAAATTAAACGGAATATGCTGTTTCCTTCTAATGAACTATTGACCAATTTCTTTCAATAACAATAATATGTCAGTCTTTTAATATTTTCATCATTTTCGGAGTCGTGCTAATGCTATTAATTTTCAAAATTTGGCTAATAAATTCGTGCTAATAATTCTGAATTAATTTTCTTCAATTCCTAAGCAATTTTGTCTTTGACAACAAAATTTAATTTCCTCATTTTAAATGGGATAATTTTATGAATCAAAAATAGCTCTAAAGCTGTGATATGATTGAACTTCTATGATATTCACCCCTTCTCGCCTCTTACCTCCTTATTGGCGGCGCGTGACACCTCTCAGGTATCCCATCCTCCGGATAGGCAGCGACCCTCTATAGACTCGCTCGGCCTCCTGCTGTCCATCCGCTCGAATTCCGTCCACCTTTTCTGCAACTGCTCCATCACCATCCTCTTCCTCATCCTCGGGCAGGTGTGGCTGGAGCTTGGTGCCCTTCTCGTGCCCAGTAAACCTCTTACCGGCACTCAACATTTTCTCGACCTCGTATGGGCCAGAAAATTCCGGCGCTAACTTCGCGGCAAGCTGATTAGCACCCGAGGACAGGTGACACTCCTTCCTGTAGACTAGCTGTCTAGAGTTCACCTTCATCGTCCTCTTTTTCCAATTATAATACCGGTTGGCATTATAATTCTTGTCTCCAATATCTGAAACTCCTTCATGTGTAGTTTCCAGCACCGGCAGTCTTCTAGACTGCACTGCTCGAAGATTATTTCCAGCTCCTTGCTGAAAATTATCCTCCTTCTTCCGCCTCCGGTACAGCTTTTCCGGACAGTTGAACCTCCAGTGCCCAGCTCGTTTACAGTGCCAGCAAATGAACTTTCCACGGGCTGGAGAAATATTCTGAGAAATAAATTCCTCTTTTCCAGTCTTCCACACGGCTCCTACGTGTTCCTGGACTTGAGGAAATTTCTTCTTCTCCTGCTTCTTCACAGGAATAATTCCAGGTGGCTTCCTTGGCCTCCCTATGTCAGGCTGGGTTTTAACAGTAGCCAGCCTCGAGTTGACAGCTCCTTTTCCCACTTTTGGAGTGGAAATATCGTCTCCAATGTGCTTTTTGACGAGATGAGGATCCCATTCCACTGACCGGGAATAGGGGTCTATTTTCACCCGGTGCTCACGAAGAAACTCCATACCAAGCAGAACATCTGGAGAAAGCCCATCCATTATTGTGAGTGTTGTTGATAGGGATATTCTGCCAATTTTCAGGTTGGTTATAACACCACCTCGCAGTCGTGCAGCCGCTCCGTTAGCCATAACAGTGCCGCGCTGCACAGGCTCTCGTTCCACTGCTTCCAAACTATTAAAAGCTTTAGAGCTAATATAGTTGGATTCTGCTCCTGTGTCGAGAAGAGCACTATACTGTCTGCTTCCTATTTTCACTATAGTGAAAAGACGGTTGTCATCCTGGAGCTCTGGCTCTAGCTGGATTTGAAGCCTCGTTTTAACCACTGCTGTTTTATCAGAAGTCTTCTTCTGCTCTCTCTCACAGGAACAATTGGGTCGAGGCTTCCCACACTTTGAGCAGAGTGAAGCCTCCGGACACTCTGATCTCCAGTGTCCCACCTTCTTGCACTGCCAACACACGGGGCCTTCTGGAGGTTGTTCACTCCGACGCCGTGTAGTAGTAGTCTCCTGTCGAGGCTTGGTCTGCTTCCTCACCTCCTCCTGCTTCACAGCTCGTTGTCTCTGTTGAGAACTCTTCTCCTCGATTTAATTCGTTCATATTGTCTCGCTAAGTGTAGCAAGTCGTCGGTGTTGTACACTTCAGCCTCCCTGATGTAGAGCTTGTAGCGTGGTAAAAGATTTTTGTACAATCTCTGTACCTGGCTACTCTCTGAAAAACCACCTCTTCTCCTCATCAGCGTTAGCAGCTCCTCAACATAGTCGTCTATGAGCTCGCCTTCTTTCTGCCGCCTGTCGAGAATTTCATTCTCAAGATCCTCCACATAAGTAGGTGGATAGTAACGAGACCGAAAGTCTCTCAGGAAATCGTCCCAGTGTCTCCACTGTTCTCTCCTATTCCTCATCCATAAGGAACATTTCCCCGCTAACATTTCAGGTAGCGCTGGAAATAACTGTCTGCCAGACAAGCCATATGCTTGTTGCAGCTCCTCGAGCCGCTCCATAAAACTTGGAGCATCTCCACTCCCATCATATGAGAGCCGCCACCCTCGAACCTTGTCACACACGGCACCCGGGTCCATACAGGATGTAGCAGGCACCGCTGACCCGGTAGGTGACCTCAACACATGCCTAGGCATGCTATTATGCCTCCCCGGCATCTCCGGCCTCACTAGCGCAGGCTCTGCCTCCTCGCTAACTGGTGCTGGCCTTCGCGCTCTTCGACGAAGCGCCTCCTCCCCATTATCCAGAACGGGGAGCATCGCAACAATCCGCTGTCGTTGCTCCAGTAGAGCCCTCCTCAGGCTCGTACTTGTGCTATCTGTCAGCACTGAGTCGAGTAGTAGATCAATCAAGCCTTGATCGTGCACTCTGTATACCCAGGAGTTGCTGGAGTCTCCATCAAACTCTGGAGACGTCTCCTTGGGTATTTCTTCCGGTCTGGAACATGCAGTGGCCTCCGCGACTGGTGGCCACAAAGCTGCAGCTCCTCCCTCTTCCTGACTTGTGCCAGCTCCGCCACCGATCCTGTTCAGACCGGCAGCCTCCACCATTGTCCTCCGGTGGTTTTCGACAAGAGCTCTCCTGAGCTCTGCCATGGTACCTGTTGTAGGTAGCCCTGCTGATGCTGCTAGATCCACTGCTTCATTCCGGTGGAGTTTGTAAATCCAGGACACTCCTGGATCGCTGTTATCCTCTCGCGCCTCCTGGTCTTCTCCAGCGCGATTACATTTCTCTTCTGCACTCATTGCTGCTTTACTCCTCCTGCCTTGGGCCCCACGTTCGTGTGCCAATCTTCTGAGTAGATTTTTGCCCACACCTGTCTCTATCAGAGTTCCCAGTGTCGCTCTGGGCCGGCTAAACTCAGTCGGCGACTGGGGAGGGCCGCGGCAGGGGACGGGAGTCTTGGTGGGGCGTCCGTCAACCACCCTCGTTCGAGTTGGGGGTTGAAACAGGGTTTTGGGTGCTTTGGAGAAATGTTTCCCTCTTTTAGGAAAGAGGGGCCGTGCTTTCGCACTGCCAAACAGGGTTGGTCGCGGAATGAAGGGAATAGGAACCTTGCGGTGTTAGTCGTGAGAAAGGGCTTCGTGTCGGGACTAAGTCTTAGTCCCTGGGCACCGGGTGTCTTCCCGGGGTTCGGGTTGGTTGCGGAGCTCTGGTAAAGGCTTTCCCTGGCCTTCCCAGAGGTCCTCTTCCGGTTCCGCACTGGTTTGGTGCGCTGCGGCGGCCCGCGCTCTGGACTTCCCTAAGTCCTACTTGCCGGGCACTAGCTGTCCTCCTGGGGTCCGGACCGGCCGCGGAGTTGCGGGAAAGGCTTTTCCTGGCCTTCCTAGACGTCCTCTTGCGATCCCGCACTGGACTAGTGCGCTGCGACGGCCAGCACTCTGGACTTTCCTAAGTCCTACTGGCCGGGCACTAGCTGTCCTCCTGGGGTCCGGATCGGCCGCGGAGTTGCGGGAAAGGCTTTTCCTGGCCTTCCTAGACGTCCTCTTGCGATCCCGCACTGGACTAGTGCGCTGCGGCGGCCAGCACTCTGGACTTTCCTAAGTCCTACTGGCCGGGCACCAGCTGTCCTCCTGGGGTCCGGATCGTCCGCGGAGTTCAAATTCAAATTCAAATTCAAATTCAAATTTTATTTATTCAAGTAAGTTACAATACATTCTGGTTCATACACGAATCTACAATAAATTACAGTACAACAGCCAATTATGCAGCAAATTTCACATATTATGAAAACTTATTAATTACAATGAAGATTGAATGCAACATTAGAATATTGATAATATAGTATTGTAATATAACTACATAAATCAGCGGTGTTTCAACAATGAATAAATGATAATTTCAATGAATAAATATACACCCCACTATATATTATATGTGTTGGGGTATAAGTAATTAGTTGCTTATTGCGTGTAATAATTACTATTTACAAACTTCATTCACTGATATGGATTAAAGTTTTTTATAATAAAATTAGTAAAAATGTATAATACAAACAAACAAATTATGGAATTAGTAAATAAATATTATGTTCTATTAAGGATAATAATAAGAAAGGTTATTTTTAGAAAAATGAAAAACAGTAAAGAGTGGAATGAAGAATAAATAGTTACAGTCTAACTAAATTTTCACAATTTTCCACTCCAATATCAACCAACCAGGAAAATAAACTTTTCTTGAACCTGTGTCTATTGAATTCTTCCCTAATGTAACTTGGTATTGAATTATAAATTTTTGGTCCCAAATATGTGTAGTTTCTTTGCCCAAATGTAGTGTTCATCCTTGGTACTATTGAATACGTGTTTCTCTGCCTTGTTTGATGGTTATGATCTGCCAGTCTTATGTGTTCGTTGTTTCTCCTCATTCGCGTGATGATAGCCTGGATGTAGAGTTGTCTTACACTCAGTACTTTACTGTCCTTGAAAAGAATGTTCGTGGGGAATTGATTCTCCTTGAAGCCTATTATTTTTAGTATTCGTTTTTGAAGTTTATAGAGAGGTTCAACATGTGTAAAATTCGTAGCTCCCCAGATAATTATGACGTATCTTAAAATTGATTGCACTAAAGAAAAATAAACAGTTTTTAATGTCTCATAGTTGAGGATTTTACGGAGTTGATAGAATTTGTAGAGAAGCTTCCTGATCCGGGTAATTGATAGATTAATGTGCTTGTCCCATTTGAATTTGTTGTCCACTATTGTTCCTAAATATTTTATTTCATTGACTTGTTGAATTGAAGGGCAATCACACGGGTTGTTGGTGCTTCCACAGTGATGCAGGATTATTGAAGAATCCGGTGGTCTCGTCCGTTCTGTCAGAGAAAAGGCTAAAAATTTCGTTTTTGTTGCATTTACTGTAAGCAAATTTTCTCTTAACCATTTATCAACTTTGATCAATTCTTCCTGTGCCAGATTAAAAACTTCCTCCCAGGTGTTTCCTTCAAATAGTATACACGTATCATCAGCAAAAGCTATTACTCTTCCTCTTATCTTGATTGAACATAGCTCATTTGCATATGCCAAATACAGAATTGGCCCAAGAACTGTTCCTTGGGGAATCCCAAACTTCATCGTTCCTCTGAACTGAGATGTTCTTCAACTTTGACTTTTTGACGCCGGTCACAGAGGTATGATCTAAACCATGCTAGAGGAACTCCTCTAATTCCCATGGCTTCTAATTTCTTCAGCAGCAAACTGTGATTAACAGTGTCAAAAGCTTTTGCTAGGTCCAGGAACACTGCTGCACATTTTTTGTTATTTTCTAGCTTATTTGTGACAAAATTTGACAATTCTAATACCGCATCTTCTGTACTCCTCCCCTCACGAAAACCAAATTGATTCCTAGATAGTAAGTTGTTTTTTTCCATGTAATTCACAAGACGTTTCTTTACCAGTTTTTTCCAAATCTTAGAAATATTGCTTATAAGTGAAATAGGCCTGTAATTGGTGGCATTTGTTTTGTCGCCTCCTTTATGTAATGGTCTAACACATGTCTCTTTCATAGCTTTTGGAAAAATTCCTTTTGACAGACTTAAATTAAATATGTGAATTAATGGTTTTACAATTACATTTTTTATCGACTTCAATGTTCTATTATTGATTCCATCAAGTCCTGGAGCACTGTCATTTCGCAAACTACTAATAGCTTCAAGAAGCTCATCTTCAGTTACTGGGTGAAAGTAGATGGAGTGTAGAGTTCTTGTAACAGGTTTATATTGGGATATGATTTGGTCTAGTGGTTTTCTTAAGGAATCTATTATTGTCTCCGCCATTTCTTCACCTACATTTGTGAAAAAGTTATTCATGTGGTTGAGCACAGTTTCTGGATTTTCCTTCAGATTGAAAATCCTATCATCTATTTTAATACCATTCAATTTCATTTTTGTTTTTGATTTAGAGTCAGTAGCATCTTTGATTACTTTCCACATTTTTTTATTATCCTTTCCAGCTTCATACAATTTCTCTCTATAGTATTGGTCCTTTGTTTCATGAATTAAAGCTGTGAGTGTATTCCTATACCGACGATAGAAGTTGGTTAAGTTAATGTTGTTTGGTCTTCCTTTCTTCTTTTGTTGAGTAGATTTCTGGTTCTTATTGCTGCTACTATACCTCTGGTGATCCATGGTTTGATGGGTTTGTACTTCTTCTGCCGCCGATGCTGCTTGATATTATTTTGTATATGTTGTCTCAGAGTTGATAAGAAGGTGTCATAAGATGTATCTGGATTATTATCTTCTAAAACATGAATCCACTCCTCATTCAGTAGTTCATTCTTCAAGCTATTAATGTCTATTTTCTCGTTTATTTCATGTGTTCCAGTTTCATTTGCACTATTTCTCGAAATATGTTGCACTCCTAGAATTGTGGTGAAGTGGTCAGTTATTGTTGATTCATAAATGATTGAAAAAGATTATCTCTGGAGTTGGTAGCAATGTGATCTATGCAAGAAGCAGTTTCTGTTGTAGTTCTGGTTGCTTGTTTAATGCAGAGTCTGAGCCCATGCTCGCTTAGAAGATCGCAGTAGTCATTCAATTGATGATGTGGACGAATTTGAAGGGTGTTAATATTCATGTCTCCGGCACATATGACTTGTTGCCCTCTTAATTCATTCAGGATCGATTCCAAGTCACTCAGGAAATCTGTAATATCATTGAAGGACGGTGATCTGTATATTGCAAGGATGTTCCACTTTTTCTGCTGCTGCATCCAACCGAATATGTAGGACATTTGCCTGGTTAATATGTAGCTCAACACATTGTACATTTATACTATCTTTAACATAAACAACTACACCATCATTTTGTAATGGGTTGTTTATGGTGGAAAATACATCATATCCTCGAATGGACTGGAGTACAAATTCAGTCCTAATCCAGCATTCGGTTAGAATAATAACATCAAAAGAAAAATTAATGTCGCACAATTGAATCATCAGCTCATCAAAATTTCTTCTGATACTCCGGGAAATTTCTTCTGATAGTTGCGGGAAAGGCTTTTCCTGGCCTTCCTAGACGTCCTCTTGCGATCCCACACTGGACTAGTGCGCTGCGGCGGCCAGCACTCTGGACTTTCCTAAGTCCTACTGGCCGGGCACCAGCTGTCCTCCTGGGGTCCGGATCGTCCGCGGAGTTACGGGAAAGGCTTTTCCTGGCCTTCCCAGACGTCTTCTTGCGATCCCGCACTGGACTAGTGCGCTGCGGCGGCCGGCACTCTGGACTTTCCTAAGTCCTACTGCCCGGGCACTAGCTGTCCTCCTGGGGTCCGGATCGGCCGCGGAGTTGCGGGAAAGGCTTTTCCTGGCCTTCCTAGACGTCCTCTTGCGATCCCACACTGGACTAGTGCGCTGCGGCGGCCAGCACTCTGGCTTTCCTAAGTCCTACTGGCCGGCACCAGCTGTCCTCCTGGGGTCCGGATCGGCCGCGGAGTTGCGGGAAAGGCTTTTCCTGGCCTTCCCAGACGTCCTTTCTCGCCTCGATGTCCCACTGGTGGCCTACCAATGGGGGGTCAGGTTTCGACCAAACCTGACGTGTTGTCGTTGGTCGAAACTGGCACCCGTCGTCCAACAGGTTAATGTCGTTCAACACTCGCCCAAACGAGTGTAGAGCAGTGGAGTTCACTGTGTGAGAGGCTAATCGACTTTAGCCTCGACACAACTCCTGGTCGCTGAAGAAATCGGAGTTCCTTAGTACTGGTGTACTGTGACGTTGCTAGCTGCTCGCTGCTTCCTTCTCACCTCTCTCGACCGCTCGACTTGGCTCTCCGAACTCGACTGCCTCCTGCTGGCCTTTCTCGAGCCTCCCTCAGTGACCGAGAGGGAGGGGAGAGAGGATGCGCAGCATCGCTGAGCGGTAGGCCAGTGGCTGGCTTGAACGTTGACCCCTCAGATTCTATGAAAGATAGCCGAGCGTCGAATAAATGAGCCCTAAATTCAATTCCTTTCTCTAGTTACGATATACATCGTGACAATATGAATTAGATTTAATCACATATTCGTAGCAATCCTATGCAATAGGGTATTACCATATTCGTAGCAATGATATGAAAGTAGTATCGTAAATTTGCTTTTTCACCTACTCCTATTCTTTATCATTTTGTGACAGTAATGATATTTCTGTGATGAATTGGACAATGATCGTTTTGTGACATGTCAGATAATTGCAACGAACTGTTCCCAAGAAGAACATGTAATGAGCTTACCTGTAAATTTGGATTATGAATAAATAGAAACACCAGTATTTTTATGACGTTTCGTTCCTTCCAGTTCTCTTCTTCTCACTACCACCCTCACATCTTTTTCCCCGAACCTTCAAATCTATATATTTTTTTATATTCATTCGAGCTCCTTCCAAGTATGATTCGTAAGCAAATATCATACATTTTCATCGAAAATCAAAACTACCAATATTTTCAAAACTATTCCCTCCACGTAACGTAACACACTTCCCTATCTTTCTCCCTCAACTACAGCTACCTTCTATCTCCAATACAGTATATCAGTCTATCTTCTTCTATCAGGTACAATCGACTTGACTCTGTGGCTATTGAATTGGGTGTGTAGTCGTACAAGCTAGAAGCTAGTCCTCTGAGAAGGTACACAGTACCCCAAACCCCCTCACATACCTCTCACCCCCCTCACCATGTTTGCCAGTTTTGTGTGGATATTGGCCCTGACCAGCCGCCACCCCAGAACACCCTAGCCACTCCGTTTTTATTAGATTTGAAGTGCCTTCCACCAACTGCTCCTTTTTTCTTCCCTTAATTCACTGCGACACTACGCGTACCATACCCCTTTTGTACCCCAAATCCTCCCCTGAATGACCCTCTTGGAATACCGACCCCTAACTGCACCCCTTGCCGATCCCATAACTAACCTCTACAACTTTTCCGCCAATAAATACAGCATCCTGACAGTTTTATTGGCTCACGTTCGATGCTATTTCTGGTGGAAGCAGAATTCAAAAATTTTACAAAAATGCGATAAATGCTGTAGGCTACATGCCAGGAATAGTATGTTGTGTGTTTCATATTGCAGTGTGAAGAACAAATTGAACACAACTGTTTTCATCTGTATTGAATAGCTGTTACACAGTTTTACATTTCCGAACCGTCAATACAGTTCTTTGCAAACATAGAAATTATCAATCTATCTATCGTATTGATTTACTCTGATAAAATACTGATGAGTTAATTATTGAGGAAAGTCAAGCATGATCTTCCTGAATCAGTTTTTTCGGGTTATATCAATAAGGATAGACCAATTTTATTACTGTATTATGTACCATCATAGAGAAATCATAAATTAGCAATCCTATAAATAAAAATCTGGTGTGGCGCACTCACACAACTTCCCTTGCCGTTATGAAAATTGATCACCTGACGCTAGTCTTTCCGCGCATCTCAAGTCTACTACTATTCAAATTTCAAAGATCTGAGCCAGCTGGTGACAGGACAATAACGCTGGAAACACACGAGGTCTGCTATGTCTTCATAGGGAATTATTTTAATAGAATCAACAGTTGCCAAGAGTTTGTAATTGAAATAATCACATTTTCTCGAATTTTGAGCTTATTTTCAATTTTAGGTGAAAATGTAACTGAACATTAATTGTAGAGATTTTTATGCTCAATCTTTTCCACTTGAAAGTTTTTGTCTTTGCATAGATGGGGCGGAGCTCCTGAAATTTTTACAGATATAGGACTTGTGGCAGTTGATAGAGCTTATAAATGACTATTCTAGGTATAAATTTGATCAAAATCGTTGGAGCTGTTTTCGAGAAAATCGCGAAAAACCCTGTTTTTGACAACATTTTCGCCATTTTAGCCGCCATCTTTAATTGAATTTGATCGGAATTATTCGTGTCGGATCCCTACATTGTAATGACCTCAAGTTCCAAATTTCAAGTCATTCCGTTAATTGGGAGATGAGATATCGTGTACACAGACGCACATACACTCATACACACACACACACACACCACACACACACACACACACCACACACACACACCACACACACACACACACACACACACACACACACACACACACACACACACCACACACCACACACACACACACACACCACACACACACACCACACACACACACACCACACACACACACACCACACACACACACCACACACACACACACCACACACACACACACACACACACACACACACACCACACACACACACACACACACACACACACACACACACACACCACCCACACACCACACACACACACACACAACACACACACACACATACTGACCAATACCCAAAAACCACTTTTTTGGACTCAGGGGACCTTGAAACGTATAGAAATTTAGAAATAGGGGTACTTTAATTTTTTTCGGAAAGCAATACTTTCCTTACCTATGGTAATAGGGCAAGGAAAGTAAAAATATAAATATGAATACTTTTTTAAATTATTAAGTCACGACATGTTTCGGCTATAGATTTATGATTTATATTTTTATTTATATCCAAAAGTACCCCTGAAGAAAAAAAGACAATTAGCATTCCTGTATGCTTATTCTATGTGAGGATACACGTACATCACTACACAATATAGTTCTGATTCAAGGTACATTAACATATCCCACTAAATTGGCTATATCTGCTTCGAAGCCCAAAACCCGAAATGTTTTGGAATTTGCTATCCAATACTTCAGTGGGAAATCTTCATTTGGAATAGTTGTATTTGTGCAACTAGTGCGCAAAGTGACTGTTTGCTGCACCGAAAGAAACGTTTTCGCCCACTTGGATGTAATGAGCTGGTTTACGTGCGTCATATGGAGGCCGAAAGTGATTGTTTTCTGACCAGGCCGGTAAAATTTTTACGGCCCTAGGGCTGTAAAATAACCTTGAAGTCAGCTGATTCTGATTGATGTGAACGTGTTTACAAAATAGTTTATGAAACGGAATCAGTTTATGCTTCTAGAATTGAATAAAGTTTTGCAATAAGATACTATCATTTTATTTGGATGAATGAAATACAAATAATGAGATATTATAAACTATTCAAATTCAATTTTCAGAGTATAATAGAATCTAACCTCAAACCTCCTAGTACAGCATTTATCATGGAACATGGTGGATAAACGGAATCATTTTATGCTTTTAGAATTCAATAAAGTATTCTGTAATAATATACTATCATTTTATTTGGATGAATAAAATACAGATAAGATATATATTATAAACTATTCAAATAATTCTATTTCAGAGTAGGATAGAACTTCTAACCTAAACTTCCATTGACATTCAGATTGGCCAAATTTCAAGTGTGCTAAAACAGCTGATCAAAAACTTTCCATTGACATTCAGATCGGCCAAATTTCAAGTGTGCTAAAACAGCTGATCAAAAACTTTTCATTCTTTGTGTTTATCATTCAATAATCAAAACATTTATAATAATATCATCTTATTGTCATTTGGAAGAATAAAAAGTATAAACTCAACCTCTTACATATAATTGAACATAATCTTTAGGTTATTTAGACAAATCAGAATAAAAAATAAAAATACTTGGACAATTTCTTGATATTCAGATTACCTCAGATTTGCTAGAGCTATGACCTTCCACTTTTGCTTTCGGAAGTGCTTATAATATACAATTATTCTCATATATATATATTGTTTATTTTCCTGTGTGGCGAAAAATAACGTTCTCACCATGGGCAAAAATGTTTTTTCCGGCTCTCAATCTTTTCTAGTCCTCGGCCTACGGCCTCGGACTTGAAAACCGATTTCGAGCCAGAAAAGTCCCATTTTCGGCCCTAGGTGCGAATATACTGAATACGGAATGGTTTCTTGAGTGCAGCAGAGGAACTTTGCACACGTATTTCACATTAAGTTTTTCCTACAGTTACCATTGAATATGAAAAGTGGGTAATTATGGGTAAAATTGCCTGAAATGCATCAAATGTTTTTCTGTGTAATTTTATTATTGATAAAAACCTTAATCCTAAAATCCTAAAGTCCTCGTTGTCCTTGGTTATAATATATAATGAATAATAATTAGCGCGTTGTGCTTGGTTGCACCTCTGCTCACTATAGCAGCCACAGCAGTCACTGTTACCAACTTCATTTTGATTTTGCTGCACTGTTGCTCCATATAACCTACTAAGTATTTTGCGTTGCCATGTTGCAAATCTGGAGTGCAGAATAGTTATTTGTGCAACTAGTGCGCAAAGTGACAGTTTGCTGCATCGAAAGAAACGTTTACGCCCGAGCCGTAGGCGAGGGCGGAATGGTTTCTTGAGTGCAGCAAACGAACTTTGCGCACGTATTTCACATTAAATTTTCCTACAGTTACCATTGAATATGAAAAGTGAGTAATTATGGGTAAAATTGCCTGAATAATGTAGTAGTTTGAATGGCGGGGGGCAGCTGTGTGGTGTGTGCTGTGGTGGCACTGTGCTGTCGTTGTCCTTGGTTATAATATCTAATACTAATAATTAGCGCGTTGTGCTTCGTTGCACCTCTGCTCACTATAGCAGCCCACTCACTGATACCAACTTAATTTTGATTTTGCTGCACTGGTGCTCCATATAACCTACTATTTTGCGTTGTCATGCTGCAAATCTGGAGTACGCAAAGTACTCACTTGCGCACTAGTGCGGAAAAGTGATTCTTTGCAGCCTGCAATCAGTGCACAAATGGTCACTTTTCAGGGTATCTGTAGGAAATAGTATATTTCGCACCTAGGGCCGAAAATGAGATATTTCCGGCTCGAAATCGGTTTTTAAGTCCGAGGCCGTAGGCCGAGGACTAGAAAAGATTGAGAGCCGGAAATACATTTTTGCCCATGGTGCGAACGCTATTTTTCGCCACACCAAAAAAAAACTTCCCAATATTCAGAAATTAAAAAATAAATAAAATTCAAACAGCCTATTTTGATAGTTTGAATCTTGGTTATGACAACTTTCACTGTCAATTAATTTAAATATTACTAATTAATAATTTACAATAGTGACAATATTTTTATACTATTAATATTTTGAATAATTGTTTGAATTTTTATAGCTCGCGCTTTGCGCCTGGTGCAATATCTCATGGATAGATGGATGAATAGAATTTTCATTACTATTTTGAAATAATGTGATTAAAAAATTAATATAATTGCATATTTCACAGTTTTGTCTCAAAATATATCTAAAAAATTGATTAAATTTTAAATTACGGTAACTAATATAAAAAATAGCTAATAAAAGTCGAAATTCATCGACAAAAAAAATGTCACTGACCGAGGTTCGAACCTAGATCATGTTTGTAATTCACTGAGTTTTGAGATTTTGAGTACACGCCTTTACACTCTCGGCCATTGCATCTTTTGAACAAATGGCCTGTAAGTCAGGTAACGTATGTAGGCTACTATAATATAGTGTAGCCTATAGCGGCAAACTTGAAGACGGTTTAACAAAATATTGCTCTGAAAATAGTTAAATCATAGAGAAAACATTCGAAGATTCAATCTTGAGTGGGCCTAATGTTTTCTCTATATGGTTTGATATTGAAGAAAAATTATCTAAAAGTTTTAATAATGAATTACGGAAAAATTACTAGGATTTTTTAGTCAAGGCTGAGTTTCACCAGTAGGCTTACCTTAAACTTTAGATCTCTGCTGTATTTTCCTATTATTATTGTTGATTGTATTGCATTAAGAAGTGGAATTCGATAATAAAAAAGAAACAATTATTACTCTACCTCACTTTTAAATATTGATACAATTATTGTACTTTGATTTCAAATTCGATTCTTCACTTTTAAAGACTTGCGATACGTACCTTTCTGACAATGGACAATGTAGCCAACATTATATTGTTGAGGCTATGGAGATATATCATCGTATTCTATTGTTTGATATCAAAAACACAATAATAAATATTAAATTATGAAACAGTAATTTATAAAATATATTATTATAGACATAATACCGCGATTCACGATACATAATTATATAGATTATTACAGTCATTATGAGATTATCTCTCTATGATTTTTGTGAGATCGGACACGATCAGCTGTTATTCAAGGTCATTTTACAGCCCTAGGGCTGTAAAGTTTTACCGGCCTGGTCGGAAGACAATCACTTTCGGCCTCCATATGACGCACGTAAACCAGCTCATTACATCCAAGTGTGGCGAAAAAATTTTTTCCCGACTAGAGCGTGTGATGTACCAATGATCGTACAGCCCTCAAAATACAGAATAAATTTGTTCATAGGCTAGTACAAGAACGGAATAGCTTCTATCACCGTAGAAACAATATAATTTTATCTGAGGTCGATAGACGATTGTTATCTAACTTACCAGGCAAGAAATAATAAATCTGTAATTGTATGCCTTCCAAAAAATTAGTCAATGGAAAAAACCATATATGTTTATATGCCAATGGATTAGAACAGTAAAGTTATATTTGAAGGTTAGTTTCGAAATGAAAACATAACCCCGAAACAAACCAAGGCTAGCTCATTAACAAGTAGCAAATTGAGAAGGCAGTTCAACTGAACATCGATCAAAGAAATAATATATTATTAAATTTTTCATTTTTATACTTTCGTTTCTAGGCCAAATAAGCCCGAATATTTATTTATTTAAACTACAAAGAAAAATATACTTGTTAGAAATATATGAACAAATTAGCTTAGCCATATATGACGTTTGAGGGTCGATATTCTAGCGTATAAAAACAATATAAACAAAAAATAGAAAGAAATATTTATTTATTATGATATTCGTTATTGTTATAAACATATATATCCTTGTCTACTGTATCTTATACTAGCATGTCTATGTTCTATAATCATTAGCTGTTCATTGAAGCCAATTTAAAAGTATATCATCATAGACGAATTCTATTATTTATGTATTATTATAATTATAAAAAACTATATGATAATTTGGAACAACTTCAAATCAGGAATTTCACCATATTTTAAAGCTTTAAAGTTGGACACAGTGACACCACCCATTCGGCGTATTGGTTACGTCACAGAATCGGACCAATCCCGAATTAATATGTAAATTTGGCAAGATGAAATTTGGAGGAGAAATTGAAGTGAAAATTGGAAGAGGAAGACTCGAGGCCATTTTGCAAGGATCATCGGTAGGATGCAGACCTAGTCCACGTACCTAATTGTTTAAAAGCTTTAATTTCTGTTTCATGTAACTTAATCTTCGTTTTTCTGTTTTTTAAAAAGTTGTTCCAAAGTTCCTATAATAATTGTGATATTAAGATTTTAAATTTCATTCAAATAAACCCTGAAATTATATCAGTGAAGTCTGTTCAACATTTTTCGCCACGTGGAAGGACCCAGCCGGAACGATCTATTCTACGGCCGAATATATTTCGAAAAACCAAAAAACGGAAACAAAAGTCTGCGTAAGTTGTTCGAATATAAAAGGGGATCCCCATAAATCTGCGAAAATTGTACAGCGCATAAATTCGTTCAGTTAGAAAAGTCATGACTATAGTTTTAAGGGTACAAAACTTATCATAATTAATTTTTATAATATTAAATACATTTAACTATCCACGCTGTACTTAGCTAAAAGGTCTATTTTCCTTAGGCGAAACCACACCCTGAGAATAATTTCAATTATTAATTTATTCTATTTTCTGAATCACTATTTCATATTAACTTGTTTTTTCTTGTTGAACTAATTCAGTTTATGACCCTTTCCAAGGGCTATTATCCATTTCATTTTGTTTAATTGAAGAGTACCGAACTTTCTATATAATATTTTTAAATTAAAGATTCAAATCTGCTATCAACCAATATTTATTTTGTATCTATTGAAATTATTATTCACATAATCTGTTCATTAATTTATTCCATATTTGCTGTAACATTTATCTCTCAGAATATATCCATATTACCGTTTTGTTAAACCGGGTTTACTTCATTATACCTCCAAATTCGTTCTTTCTCGGCCGACACACATTGGTCATTCAGGACACGTCCTGTTTTGCAATAGCCAGACAGTAGCGAGTATAGTATCTATCATTAGACTATTATCTATTCTGGTGGTAAGTGGTGTCGTTTTTCTTATCAAGTAATAAATTCTGTCATTGGGAGTATCCCACAGAATCAAATAGTAAATCGACTCCCACCGGCCTGCTACACCGAGGTGAAGTGAATCCCGCATCATCAGCCGATCAACGTTGAAAAGAGAGGTAATAGATCGTATAGACAACGTTAGAATTAAACTCGGTACTCGAAATATTTACTATTTTGGTCCAGCACTTCGCTACATAACCTATAGTATTTATCAGAGACCTGGTTCGCATGGATTTGCCATTCTATCTGTTGTTTCATGCGGTCTAATATCTTTCCAAATTACGGCACAAGTATTGGATTCTGGATATATTGGTCATCACTTGGAGGAAAGGTTCACTCCAAAGTTACTATCTCTGTCTGATCATAGTGACAACAGGATTTATTTTCAGCAGATTCAAGTTGCACTGTATTTTATTATTAAAGTGAATTTAATTCCACCTTACCATATTAAGTTAGAAATTCAGGTTCCTTATTTCGGCTACCTTTGTAGACCGACAAACCCTCTGTTGAGCAAATTAACTTTTTCAATCTGTCCCATCCATATACTAGTCATTCTGCTTCGATACATCGATTTAAGTGATATCGACAATTCGATTAAACAAAGATCAACCAATCTAACCTACAAATATCTATCATTGAATCATAACCTCAAATATTACAACCGTTTAACTATTCTATTTAATCAGACTATTCTAATCATAAATTACTTATTCATTTTGCGTCCTCTTCTTCTACGGAACAAAACAGTGGGGCATTAAACGTTGAGAAATATTGCTCATGGTTTATGATTGTAGTTTTGGTTTAATTGTTGAAAGTTTATAATTATCAATTTTAGTGCATGTTCATGCCCCTCCCAGGAGCAGAACTTGACAAGCGGAAAAGTGATTCTTTGCGTTCTGTAATCAGTGCAGCAATGGCCACTTTCAACGTAACTGTAGGAAAAGAGTATTTTCACTTCAAAAGTGTTTTTAAAAATTCAAGTCTACTAATTATCAATGAATAATAATTTTCATTATTGATAAAAATTATTATTAAACGAAAATCCCAATTGAATGCTGTAAATCTTCGTGTTGACCTACAGCATTCAATTGGGATTTTCGTTTAATAATCATTATACATTGTATCTCTTTGAAAACAGTCTACCTTCACCATAGGCTAATCAGCATGTATCGTTGAGTATGGAGAATTCACCAAAGAGTGATTAAGATAATTCTCATTCTCAGCTCAAATTACCTTGATGAATTATTGAACTGAACTGAAAAATATGTAAATGGCCCTACGTAATTACAAAGGATAGTCTCATCTGAAAAAGTGGGAATTAATTCATGTAAAAAAGCTGGAGAAATTGGGTCTTCAAGAGGAAAAAGATGAAGAAAAAGTAAGGAAGGAGAAGAAGAAGAAGGAGAAGAAGAAGAAGAAGAAGAAGAAGAAGAAGAAGAAGAAGAAGAAGAAGAAGAAGAAGAAGAAGAAGAAGAAGAAGAAGAAGAAGAGAAGAAGAAGAAGAAGAAGAAGAGAGAAGAAGAAGAAGAAGAAGAAGGAGAAGAAGAAGGAGAAGAAGGAGAAGAAGGAGAAGAAGAAGAAGAAGAAGGAGGGAGAAGGAATCAAGATGAGAGAAAAGAGGAAAATATAAGAATGTAATAGAGAAAGAGAGAAGTGGGAAGAGAAGTCAATGATGTGTAATATGCCCAAGGTGATGAGATGAGGCCTGAAGCTCTTAAAATGCTAATTGAAAAGTTTGACTGAAAAACCTGGCTAAAGTCTGCAACTTAAGTAGTTGTAAGTAGCACGGAGTCTTGATGGTGAACTTTGCTATGAAAATCTGATGGAGCAAACGTGATCTCAGAACACCTTGAACAGGTCTCGACATTTTCATGAATTTTCCATGAACACCTAATTGAAATTTTCAAATTTGAACCAGTATCACTGCAGAATGGAGTGTTGTTCGGATAGAATGAGAAATTCTGTTTTCACTAAACCAGTATCGAGAAGTGGAGTGGTTCTACCGATGTGATTATTGTGTTTCATATATTCTTACATAATACATAAATGAAATTACAGTAACTCGGAAAATGAGGGAATTCAATAATATATGTAACTGCAGCATTATTAGTTGAAGAAGGTGTATCATTAACTGTCCATTACTATCCAATATGATAATATGATAAGCTTAATTATAGTTCAGAATATTTGGAACAGATTCTTCAACACTTAAAACAAGATAACTTCTACATCCAAACAATGAGAAATAAGAAATCGATATTGTAAAAAAAAATCACAATTTATGAACTATTCAGTTCTCGGGAAATCAGTTTGAACAGGTAACTGGAGCCTCTATTATGTGTATAATAATTTTATTTTTCAGATATTTTGCAAGGGATCGGAAGAAAGAGCCTATTCATAGGAGGTCTGTAATTGGTGCATTTGTTGAGGAAAGCCACACCCACTGGTGAGGCGACATGTTTGCAATTTATATTATACATTCAAATATAACACGAAATAACTTCAAAATGAATCAATGACTACATAGATTTAGTCCAGGCAATGAATGCTCAAAAAAGTGTTATAGAGGGAAAGGTTTGGAAGACAATTTTTGACCCCGCAGTTCTGTTTAGGGTAGTGAGGAGAGAAACATATCAAAAGTCCCCACCCCTACCCCCTGTGCTAAGCGGGTGGGGGTGGTTCGAAGGTACCATTTTTTGGTTACCTCCTCACTATCCTAAACAGAACTGCGGGGTCAAAAATTGTCTTTCAAACCTTTCCCTCTATAACACTTTTTTGACTGGGCTAATTCAAATATAACACGAAATAGATTTAAAATGAATTTTAATTTATTCTTCTGACCACAAATATTGTAATATTTATTTTCTAAGCCACATAATGGAATTCATCATTCAGTAATTAGGCTACTTATATATTTTAGTGCTTCAAATTACACTTTTATTACAGTTTTGAATTTACTTTTCCTTTTCATTTATACTATGTTTATATTTCCTTTCATATATATATACATTCTTGTTTCATCTATTCATTTCTTCATTGGAATTTTTTATATTGAAAATTAATATCGATACTCGCTGCCAGCACTCAAACTTCGGTTTTGCAGGCAGCACCTAACATGTTATTTTGTTTTGACAAAGTTGTTTTTCGTGTATATTTAAGTATTGATCAATATGTTTTTTTTTCTTTTCAACTTTGTATTGAGGATTATTATTTTTGTTGTGGTGAAATAAAATTTGATTTGATTTGATTTGAATCAATGACTTCATAAATAACTTAGAATATATAATAATTATATTTGATTAATTATGAATCAGTATATGAATCTATAAGTACGGTAACTTAGAATAGAAAATGGCTTCAAGGTGAATCAATTTATTCACAAGTTATTCATTCTGGAAATGTTGGAACTATGATCAGGAGTCAAGTAATTAAAAATTGTTCTGCTCCAAAATAACATAAATCGATCATTTAATGGGGTAGTCTGGCAAGAATAGGAATGTAATCAAACTTCAAACCCGGATTCTAAACTACTCATAGATCTGAAGCTATCTCATTTCAAGCATTCTATCACAAGAATACATGCGTACAAACTTATCATTGCCTCTTGGCATCTTCTTAGGGCTTCTACAAACTGTACAAAAGGCTTACACCCCACAACAAACTAACTTTACATTGTTGAAAGTTTCTTGCTTGCCGAGCAACTTTTATAAAAACAGGCCTGTAGCCTACTAGGCTACTAGTATTGGATGTCATCAACTTGAATCAGAAGAGCTCATTTCAAAGTTCCAAGTTGAACTTGCCCGAAAGGCTATTGAAAAACTTCAAGCCAAACTCATTCAGTTTTCAACCGGGTGAAACTTCAAACACTAGAGTGAATAGAGGATGAGGGTGGGAAGAGGATGAAAGGAAATTAGAAAATGACAGGGAGAAAGAGTGAATGAAATGTGTGAGAGAGAGGATAATACCAATGAGAACACAAGTTTAGGATAGTATTCTCCAAGAATACTATGTAAGGCAATAAAGCGATAAAACAATATTATATTGTCTAATATCCTTTCATCTCCGATAGTACGAAAAATATGTATTATCGATAGAACAGAACGAAAGTATGCTTTATGACATTAACAGGATAGTCGAAGTTCGACAAACTTTGTAACACTATCCTTTTTCAATAACGATTGAATAATTATTGACCGAGCGAAGTGAGTTTTGAGATTAAAGTCGACGGTTTCGCATTTTTCTTTATGTTTATATGTTTATATTTATGTTTATATGTTCCGCATTTACAGCGAAACGCAGCATTTTCATGAAATTTAACAGGTATGCTCCTTTTTGAATTTTGCGTCGACATATAAATATGGTATATGCATTGGAATTTTGCATTTTAAGGATGATACAAAAGGAAAAGGAGTCTCCTTTGAACGCCAATATTACCGTAAAAATCAGACTTTATAATAATTATTATTCATCATAAATCAGCTGTCTAGTGGACTATAATACTACCCGTTCAAAAACATCGAACATCTTGAAAATGTATCTTCCCATCAACGTTAGTAGACAGTTGACTATAATACTACCCGTTCAAAAACATCGAACATCTTGAAAATATATCTCTCCATCAACGTTGTAGACAGATGCAGCCAGACCTGATAACAGCGCTCACACTCACATTCCGGGACGACACGTCACGGTAAGATAGGACAGAAAGCTCTATGTTTATTTAGGATTTTTTCTAGACATTTTAAATTGATAATTCATTTATTAATTTTTGAGAAAACATAACAACAGGACAATGTAACTTACTGAGCGCGAGGTCTACTGTTCACAGAACTACTTGTTAGTTATTAATCCACTTCATTTCAAACATTTTTTTTGACATTTCACTCAATCGTCTATAACAAATAGTCCAGACGATAGCTTGATACAATCAGGGGGAAATCGTAGAAATCAGATATGTATCATAATTTTATTATGAAATGTATTATCAGCCAGGATTTATTTTACAATAATAATTTTATAATCGTGTATATCCTTCCAAGTTCCAATCCCTCTTATAAGTTGAAAATTTGGACTATAACATTGAGCATCTGCTCCAGCTTACAGATCCAACAATAATTTCAGCTTAGATACAATATGTAAACTCTTGCTTAGAGCTCACGTAAATTCGAATTGGAAGAGAACAATGCGATTTGTTTGAATAACCTCCCAGAGCAATAATATGACCTTTAAAACATTATTCCATCACAACTTCGAAATGGATATGTGTTTTATCGCGAGCTTCAAAACTCAAGCTGAAACTTTATGAAGCGATGAAACGGTGACATCTGACAGAACAGTTTGGAACATATAGATGCACATTGTTGAACATAGATATGGATATAGAATTTGCCAAAGTTCTGGTCGAGAAGATAGATAATGGAATGTATAGATAAATGTAGGTACAATGTTCATCCAATACATGTATTTGATATACTGGAGAGGTGATGGAAAAGATTGAGTTAATAATCAATCTTCTAAACCAAATAAGGCTACACCGAGCAATAAAAGAATAAAATGTAACAATTATCCCATATTTATTATTTATTTATTTATTAGAACAGTCACAAACACGATATTTGGAAAGAGAAACAGGCAATTGCCCAAAACTTCCTCAATTCCTTGATTTTGGCACATAAATAGTCCAAAGTGAGGTTAAGTTTAAAATTTCTGTTTTCACCAAAGATTAACACTCAAAGAATACGTATTCGAGATATGGCTGATGAATTTTGAATTTCGAAGGGTTGATAAGAGCCGGAAATAACACTAAACAATCCGAAAGTTTCAATAATATTGAAATAAACTTGAAAATTTTGAGCAGAAAAATTAAAACTACTATCACTGCAACTATCAGCTGATTTGTTCAGACTATATTGTTCTGAAACAATGAAAGTGGTAAGTGTTATGAATGATACTTGAATACCAAGTATTTGAAATACTGGAGAGGCGATGGACAAGATTAAGTAGTGGTATCACTCAAACGAAATAAGGCTATACACTGAGCAATAAAACAATAGAATGTAACAATTATCCGATATTTTTTAGAAACAATGAAAGTAATAAGTTATTAATGATACTTAAATAACAAGTATTTGATATACTGGAGAGGTGATGGACAAGATTAAGTTAGTATCACTCTTCTAAACGAAATAAGGCTACACTGAGCAATAAAACAATAAAATGTAATAATTATCCAATATTGTTCAGAAACAATGAGAGTAGTGAGTTATTAATGATGCATAAAATGAATTATTCGACTGAATCAAGGTTCCAATGATAACAAATTATCTATTACACATTAAAACCTTCCTACCATTAATTTTAACAAATAATTATTCCCAGAATTCCGCGCATCGTGGAGTATGGTCAACGTTTAAAAACCCTCCGTTTCTCAGAAAACTCCACCTACGAGATTCCAGTCCTATCTTACTGAAAAACAGCACTGCTACGTTAAGCTCAATACGTCATTCCTTGAGTCGAGTGACAGTATCTTGTCAAGAGAACTCCTGTTCCCCTCTCCTTCACTTTCCATAATAGTTCAGAGTTTCTTATCTATTTCCCCCTTGAGAAGGGAAAGCTGCTTTCACCTGTTCTCCTTGATGTATCCCTCTCACTTTCGCCTGTTCTTCTTGATATTTCTCTCTCAATCTATACGCTCTCTTGATAGTCCCTTGATATTTCCCTCTCACTTTCACCTGTCCTCCTTGATGTTCCCTCTCACACTCACCTGTTTTTCTTGATGTTCTTCTCTTACTCTCTACGCTTTCTTGATGTTTCTCTCTCACTTTCTACGTTGACGTTTTGATGGATTGTTTTCCAGGCTATGATAGTGTGGTGATTTACAATGTAAATTTTACATGGTCGATGTATCAGACTTGGCGAAAATATCATCAATGCATGTACATTGTACAATGTAGATTCTAATACATGTTTTTAAACAGCTTAGAAATAGATAAGAATCATTCTATATTCATTCATTTTTCAAGGCTACTAAAACATAATATTAAAACTTATCAAATGACCCTTTATTTTATTGAAACACTACACTAAGTGCCGTTTGCACAGTCAAAGCTTAAACTGAATTCAATCAGCTGGTGGCTTAACCTAAAAATGAACCACATAAAGGTGCGTACAGATATACGCGCCTCCAACACACTCCGCACTCGCTCCACAATCGCTCCACGCACGCTCCCCATTCGCTCACCAATCGCACCGATCATGAACTACGGGAGATGTTAGCTCTTCTCGCGTTCCACTCTTGCTCACGGTCGATCATCGATCGATCAGCTCGAGTGACGTTCGGTTGCGGAGCAGAGCGAAAGTCTTTACGCACCTTTATAACGAACGAGACTTGATATGGAATTAATCCAGTTTAGAATGAAATTTAGTTTAAACTTATCCTGTGCAAACGGCCCCAAGTGCCGGTTGCACAAAAGCCGGTTGAATTTTTATGAATGATACTTGAATACCAAGTATTTGAAATACTGGAGAGGCGATGGACAAGATTAAGTAGTGGTATCACTCAAACGAAATAAGGCTATACACTGAGCAATAAAACAATAGAATGTAACAATTATCCGATATTTTTTAGAAACAATGAAAGTAATAAGTTATTAATGATACTTAAATAACAAGTATTTGATATACTGGAGAGGTGATGGACAAGATTAAGTTAGTATCACTCTTCTAAACGAAATAAGGCTACACTGAGCAATAAAACAATAAAATGTAATAATTATCCAATATTGTTCAGAAACAATGAGAGTAGTGAGTTATTAATGATGCATAAAATGAATTATTCGACTGAATCAAGGTTCCAATGATAACAAATTATCTATTACACATTAAAACCTTCCTACCATTAAATTTTAACAAATAATTATTCCCAGAATTCCGCGCATCGTGGAGTATGGTCAACGTTTAAAAACCCTCCGTTTCTCAGAAAACTCCACCTACGAGATTCCAGTCCTATCTTACTGAAAAACAGCACTGCTCCGTAGCTCAATACGTCATTCCTTGAGTCGAGTGACAGTATCTTGTCAAGAGAACTCCTGTTCCCCTCTCCTTCACTTCTTATAATAGTTCAGAGTTTCTTATCTATTTTCCCCTTGAGAAGGGAAAGCTGCTTTCACCTGTTCTCCTTGATGTATCCCTCTCACTTTCGCCTGTTCTTCTTGATATTTCTCTCTCAATCTCTAAGCTCTCTTGATAGTCCCTTGAACTTTCCCTCTCACTTTCACCTGTTCTCCTTGATGTTCCCTCTCACACTCACCTGTTTTTCTTGATGTTCTTCTCTTACTCTCTACGCTTTCTTGATGTTTCTCTCTCACTTTCTACGTTGACGTTTTGATGGATTGTTTTCCAGGCTATGATAGTGTGGTGATTTACAATGTAAATTTTACATGGTCGATGTATCAGACTTGGCGAAAATATCATCAATGCATGTACATTGTACAATGTAGATTCTAATACATGTTTTTAAACAGGCTTAGAAATAGATAAGAATCATTCTATATTCATTCATTTTTCAGGGCTACTAAAACATAATATTAAAACTTATCAAAAGGAACCTTCATTTTATTGAAACACTACACTAAGTGCCGTTTGCACAGTCAAAACTTAAACTGAATTCAATCAGCTGGTGGCTTAACCTAAAAATGAACCACATAAAGGTGCGTACAGATATACGCGCCTCCAACACACTCCGCACTCGCTCCACAATCGCTCCACGCACGCTCCCCATTCGCTCACCAATCGCACCGATCATGAACTACGGGAGATGTTAGCTCTTCTCGCGTTCCACTCTTGCTCACGGTCGATCATCGATCGATCAGCTCGAGTGACGTTCGGTTGCGGAGCAGAGCGAAAGTCTTTACGCACCTTTATAACGAACGAGACTTGATATGGAATTAATCCAGTTTAGAATGAAATTTAGTTTAAACTTATCCTGTGCAAACGGCCCCAAGTGCCGGTTGCACAAAAGCCGGTTGAATTTTTATCGAGATTAATTCCACAATAACCAATCAGAGAAGCCGTCATATCAAATAGACCTTCTCTGATTGGTTCACGTGAAATTAATCAAGGTTAAAATTCGAACGGCTTTTGTGCAACCGGGCTTAAGAGTTGAAACTTGAGTATTGCGATAAAATTATGGGGACTCTTGATATTTTCTTCATTGTGTTCCAATAACATTCTATGCATGATAGAGTGAAGTTTAGAGTGCGTGATGACTGTCACAAAAATTACTCCGATTTGTAAACATAGTAAATGCCATCAGAGATACCTGTGTTACTCATCATCTAAATCAGATGGAATAACCCTTGTAATACAAATAAAAATATAAATCTGAGCACGGTATATAGAAGAAGACGGTAGGTGTCACGCGCATGTTTGTGCTAAATTTCCGGTGTAGCTGACGTCATTTCATATCCAATCATCTGTTTTTAACAAATAAGTTTCATAAATTGCCAATAGGTGTTAAAAACCTCAGTTGGTGACGATGACGCAATATAGCTGGCTGGCCACTGCGCACACATTTCATGACCCCTACCGTTTTCATCTAAATACCGTGAATCTGAGTACCTTTTTTAAAATTATCTATTCACGACATATAGTTCCATCTAATTCAATTCAGCTATATAATACCATTATCAAGTCATGAACATGTAACTAAAGTATTTTAAAAAGGGTTGATTTATATTTCTATTTATATTCAAAAGTAGCCCTAAAGAAAAAATACCCTTGTGATACTTCTTTAGATCATAATATTGTTGAGAAATCCTACATTGCTAATCGGGTTTCATCCTCACTTCCAATAATTTTTCACATTTGTTCAACATTATTGATATCTAAATCGTCCATTAGTCCAAGTGATTCAACTTCTTAACCAGATCTTATTGATTCTTTATCAAGTAACAATAATCAAATATTCTCTTTCTCCTTGAGGTATCAATGAAAGATCAACTTGTAAATTGGAAAACCATCACCAGAGTTTTCTTCGCTTTTTTCTCCTCTTTCCTTAATCACCATACTTATCTCCTTAATAAATTACCTTCTACTCGCAAATACTTCAAGTCACCTGAAGACGTCCCACTCACAAGCAGCAATCAACCATAATCATCACATTCTATTAAGTTTAAGCAGCAATCAACCATAATCATCACATTCTATTAAGTTTAAGCAGCAATCAACTTGAATCCTCACATTCTATCAAGTTTCGCCAAGTTATGAACAAACTTGCCAGCCACTTGTCATCTTATACGCCCCAAGTTAATAACGTGATAACACATGCTCTCCCACGAGGCAAAAAAGCGTTGCCAGCACTAAATATTAATCTCCCGGCCAGGAATATAATGTAGAGAGGGGAGCACAAGAGGCAAGTTTGCTTATGCGTCGGATTAGGCCCGGGCATAAACTCAACGCCTGTCGGATAGTCGGGCTTGGCAAACCAGATTTGCATTTTGCTATTGGCAAAACCCTTGTTTGTCTCCCTTCCCCTGGAAAACTGCTTTTAAACTCGAATTCTACAGAGTATATATTCATATTCACAAAATACTGTAGATATTCTCCACCAGGATCTCAATGTATGCATCAGTATAAGTATATCTGCATTCACTTTTTGTGTAGTTGAGAAGTTGATACTGTGGTAATTATTCATATTGAATGAAAAAGACTAAGAAATTGTCAAAATCCACTGATTTATTGATAATCAGAGATTGACAATGATGTAATAACCGAAACCGGTCTTTCTAATTATCAATAAATCAGTGGTTTTTTGACAATTTCTTAGTCTTTTTCATTCAATATCTGCATTCTCACAACTCTCAACACATTTTTATTACTGTATACATTGCAATTGAAACTGTATTCATACAATACAGATAATCAAGATTCATATAAGCCTGTGGTACTTTTCTGTAAGTTGTGTGATTCTGAATGATTGAATAAATAAATACTGGAAATATTCTCGACCATTTCACTGTATATCTATAGGTATATTCCCACAATACTGTATATTCTCTACCAGGATCTCACTGTATGCATTTCAGTATATCTATATTCCCACAATACTGGACATAATCTCGTCACTGTATGCCTTGTGGGTATATCTATATTCATAAAATACTGGAGATGTCTCGATCAGGATGTCACCACGTGTAGGCCTATTGTAAGTATATCTATATTGATGCAGAACCGTAAATGTCCCCAGTGAGTATTTTACAGAATATGAAACTATATTCATAAAATTCTGAGAATTCCTCAATTACTGGAATGTTACTGCAAGGGTACTAACAGAACGGTCAAGTCGACATGTAGATTTCAGCTTGCTTTTATCTATCATAAAATTTATACTCACAATCACTGAACAGAATAATGAGCGAATGAATGAACTTCAGCAATACTGCATTTTTCGCTAGTAAGGTGTCTTAATAACGTGCACCTAACAATATTTATTTATGTTCCCAAAACTTCACAAATATTCATATTTATGGAATTACTACCCAATTGTAACATTGGTGGAGAGTGTAACACATGGAACTGAAACACAGAAAATTCCTAATAGAGGATTCGTACATAGATTTGTCTTATTTCAAATAGAAAAACCTGAGGTGAACAAGACAAGCTATTATTTTATTCAACTCATGTTTTAATATCCCCTTTCTACAACCTCCTACTTTCTTTTCATTTTCTCCTTTCCTTCTTCATTTCTTCCTCCACTCTTCTCCTCCTACTTCTGTCCCTCCTCTCAACTCTTCTCTCTCCCCTCCTCCTTCCATCCATTTCCATCTCCTCGTACTCCTTCCTTCTCCTCCACCTCCTCATTCTCCTTCTACTCTTCAAATTTCTCCTCAATATTCCACTTTCAAAACTCTACACTACATTAAACGCTAACAGCACTCGGATGGAACCGACGTATTTGCTAATGGACTGGAAAATCAATCGGCGGCCAATGCTTCAGCCACTGCCAATAAAATCATTATCGCGACTCCCAGCTACTTTATTAGATGAAACCCGACAAAGTCACGTTCTACCAATACTCTCTCACAATTCCACAACACTCCCACACCATTGACTCGACAACAAACTGGCACTCAACAAGTGTTTGCACACAGACGTCAAGTGGCGACAGTTGTAGTCAATTTCTACAATTTTTGTTCAGCGTCCATTTTCTCTCTCCTCACAATGTCACCGTTGAAAAATTACATCATAGAGATTTAGAGAACAATACATAATTTATGTTGGTTACAGAGGCCCAACGATATGTTCAAGGCCTGCGTGAGCTTAGTCGCATATTGAACCTGACCCGAATCTGCTAGAATGTTCACACGTCTCAATGTGAACAATATAATAAATTATCATATGATATTAACTCATCTAGACTCTGTTCACGTCATGTCACGTTGCGTCGCATCTCAATATGTGACTAGCCTTATGTAGCCTGGCCTTTATGGAAATCTTGTATTTTCAAAAATGTGTCATCAATTATTTTAGATTTTCCTTGAATTAGATGGTATTGAATAACAAAATAATTTCAGATTACTGGTGGGCGAAATAGGAAAAAATTTCTCGAAAATCATTGGTCAAAATATGATATCAAACAAAGGAGCTGATATCAAACAAATCGAACTAGGAACATTTTGTCGAAAATCGTTGATGAAAATATAATATCAAACAAACGAGCTTCAAATAACAAAGTACCTTGAGTATTATAATCTTTCCCTCACACGGAACAGTCAAATAATTCTATGATTATTCAAAAACATCAAAAGTCGAATGTGATCGCTTTGACCAATAATTCTTCTTAAAAGTACATTTACACATACAAACTACACTGTTTCAAACGAATGTTGTTATTAACTATTGCCTTACATGCAACTCTTCTCCTCGTTAAACGATAAGCCACTGCTCAATTCATGCTGCAAGAACAATGTTCAACCTATGACATTCATTTATATTAATCAATAAGAATTAGAAATAGTGTAGTTTTCTATTTTGAGAATTCAATGTCATGCTCTGTTTATCATTGAGCCTTCCCCAACCTATTGTTACATGAATGGAATTTCCTATAAAATGTGATAAGTTTGCAAATTTCTAATTCAACTCATAATAAATTATCGTTCGACATAATAGTATTCTTGATAACATAGTTTTTCATCCTATCATTGTGAATTTTGTTTTTTATTATTGATCCGTGTGTAAACAATTGAATTAATTTGATCTTCTCTCATAACCACTATAAAATACAGTCTTGTACTATCTGTATATTCATGAATATTGTGAATAGTAATTTTAATGACAATGATCACATAAAATGTATCACGGTTCTCATAAACTAAAATAATGAAGGTCATATTCAATGCAATGGAAGTGTCAGAAACTATTAAATTACATATATTTATTTGAATATGAAAGATATTAGCATGCAATTGGAATATTGTCATAAATTTTTGATAGAATATTTTATGTTAATTCACAATAAAAATGTCAAAACTGTAAAGTACGGGATGATTTCTTAATTACATTTTGAAGAACTCTGAAAAAAATATTTTTAAATTTTGATGTAGGCTCTTCGTATATCATGCTAGTAAGAGTTATACTGATTTTCATAACACTTTTTATAATATTATACCTGTATATTCAACGGAGGTAGACGAGTTCAAATAAATTAACAATAAATACAAATTAATATAGTGTCTTTTTCCGTTAGGGATACTCTTGAATAGAAATTAGAATTGAAATCCAAGTACCCTTTCTTTAAAATTGTTCACTCACAACATGTTTCGGCCATTATCAAATGATATCATTAGATTAGACAAGTGTTATGAAAATCAGTATAACTTTTACTAGCATGATATACGAAGAACCTACATCAAAATTTAAAAATAATTTTTTCCAGAGTTCTTCAAAATGTAATTGAGAAATCATCCCGTACTTTACGATTTTGACATTTTTATTGTGAATTACATAAAATATTCTATCAAAAATTTATGACAATATTCCAATTGCATGCTAATATCTTTTAGATTCAAATAAATATAAGTAATTTAATAGTTTCTGACACTTTCATTGCATTGAGCATGACCTTCATTATTTTAATTTATGAGAACCGTGATACATTTTATGTGATCATTGTCATTAAAATTACTATTTAGAATATTTATGAATATACAGATAGTACACGTCTGTATTTTATAGTGGTTATGAGCGAAGATCAAATTAATTCAATTTAATTCAAATGTTTACAATGTTTCTTATGTCTAATTAATATAGATTTATGAAATGACTGCATAGAAATGAAACGTATGCTACAGTATTTATTGATGCTTTTCACAGCTTAGATTATTAGGAAAGATGACAAATACAGATCCTTTCCCAATCTTCAGCACTGGTAATGAAATGACATCATCTTCCCTATGATTTATTGCTCCCAAACGACATTATTACTTTTTCGATATTTTGCGCGGAAAATGAGATGGAAGAACGCAAGGAGAGTGGAATGGTACGAGAGAAAATTGAAGAGAGAAAGAAGAAAATGTTTCTCTGTAATCTTTACTGGTTTCCGATTTGTGTTTTCTGCAGCATTCATCAAAACTTTGAGTTTTCCTCATTGATTTGTACAGGAGACGGAAGAAAATGGAATAAGTAATCCGCAATATTATTTGCATTTTGTGTGATAAACTTAGAAGTTGAGGGGAAATTGAAGTTTATGATTTATTATTAAATAAATAACAGTGAAGTTTTTTAAAGGAAAATCCGCGTAGTTAACGGATCTTTTCCAATTTGTTCTACTCTCTCTTTACTTCATAAAGTCTTCAGAAGCAGAAAATCTGTGAATAATTGAGTGTTTTTCTATTGACTCTTCATGAGGTAATAGCTTTATTTCACTTCGCAGTAGTGTCAATACTCCACTTATTTCATGCTCTAGCTCTTGCATTTCTTCCTTCATTCTGTAACTAATTTTGTTTTGTTTTCTTTTGTTTCTTTTTTGAGTACCTTGTAGAAGGGGAATAGAATGATTAAGGCAAAGAATCAGCAGAAAACGAGAATACTGAAAGGAGAACTATAATATTATAGTTTATGAGGCCTTTTCTTCCATTCGACTAGTAAATTGTATTTTAAATACAATATTTATTATTATCGAGAACTTACTCATAGCACTACTAAGATTGGCTGCCTATCAGCCGAACACTAGAATCTGATTGGTCAGTTGCTGGTATTGGTTGCTAAGTACCCAATCAAAAGGAGTTATTCCACACTTGTTTTACATACTTGTTTAAAAAATAGTTTACTAAAATAACGTTATGTATTGTAACGATATTATAAGCACAATCTCTCATTTTTAATGTCCGCACTCTACTTTATAATTTAATGTTCTAATTTCAATCATTCACTTGATGACTTGGTTTGATGATAACCTCGACACATATATTATATAGTGAAGTATCATATTGTAAACCTTGAATATTATTATATTATTGAAAAGGTGGGAAAAAATATGTAATGTATGAATTTATGAATAAACTCCTCTGGATGTGTCGTCCCACATCCAGAGTAATTATTATTATTATTATTACTGGATTGAATAGAATTTAATTTTTATGTACAATTATTATTGATGCTGTTCCCAAGGAAAGGCACAGCTGGCTTATGCCTGTAACTGTAACTTTTCTAATTCATACGTCAGTCCAAATATAAATTTTATTTGAGTAATGTCAGTTAATTTCTTCAAGAGAACAGTTCACACTCCGATACACAGGAAACAATCAATTCATGTTATTGTCATTAATTTAAAGGAAGTCAATTACCGATAAATCACTCATTATTTGAAACTTTGTCACAAATAAACAAACAATACAGTTCAAAATACGAATAAATTCGAATACTTCACTGGATGACCTGGTTTATTCAATTTTACTTACGCCATAGAGAAAAGATAGCATCGGAAGATATCCATGATGAAGATAGACATAGGTATAGGTTGAATAACAATTAAATCTCAGTACCCTTTTAAATTATTTTGGCACAACATGTTTTGGACACTAATGCCATTTTGAAAATGTTTAAATGAAAATTCAATCTCAGTACCCTTTTAAATTACTCATTTTGAAAATGGCTTTAGTGTCCGAAACATGTTTTAACAAAAGGGTACTGAGATTAAATTTCCATTTATATTTAAAGTAGCCCTGAAGAAAAAAGATAATAAAATGATATGGGTTGTCTGTGTTCCAAATTTCAAGCCTATTATTTTTGTTAACTCAATCCTATTACTGTTTTACCGGACGAGAGTGTGAGAACGGCACAGTATGAGAGTCTACCAGCGTCACATAGCATCAAGAAAAATAACTACAATCCTGAGTAGTGAAATAGTTATTCGTGCAACTAGTGTGCAAAGTGACAGTTTGCTGCACCGAAAGAAACGTTTACGCACGAACCGTAGGCGAGTGCGGAATAATGGTTTCTTGAGTGCAGCAAACAAACTTTGCGCACGTATTTCACATTAAATTTTTCCTACAGTTACTATTGAATATGAAAAGTGAGTAATTATGGGTAAAATTCCCTGAAATCCATCAAATATTTTTCTGTGTAATTTTATTATTAATAAAAACCTTAATCTATTTAAAATTGAATAATAATAATTGAATTATAATGATTAGTAATTCAATTGAATATTTATCTGACTGCTTGAAGGGAGTTTATGTTATGTAAGCATTGAAATGACTATAATCAAGGCACATAATGGCAAGGCAACGCTGTTCTCCACTGCCATTATAACGTGGGCCTCACTATGAGTATTACCAACTTAATTTTGATTTTGCTGCACTGGTGCTCCATATAACCTACTAACTATTTTGCGTTGTCATGCTGCAAATCTGGAGTACTAACTTTGCGCACTAGTGCGAAAAAGTGATTCTTTGCGGCCTGCAATCAGTGCAGAAATGGTCACTTCTCAAGGTATCTGTGAGAATGAAATATTATTTGATTGAATTAACATTGAAATTTGGAACATAACACCCTATACAATGGGATATCTTCTTATGCTATCTTTTCTCTATGCTAACACTCACTATACTATAATTTGAATAGTCTATTATAACCTCATCTTGGATAGTATTTTAAACCTTATCATTGTGAATTTTGAGGTTAGGAAGAGACGCCGAGTGGTTAGCGTTAATAGGACACCAGAGCCCTGTGTAGTGTTGTAGTGTTTAGGCTGGAGAAGCGTGATTGCACCACCATTAATTGGATTAAGACTGAACTGAACTGAGGTCCCTCGTGTCCCCTCATGGGGTGGAAGAGGAGAGGGGAGAGGTTGGAGTTAGCAGCCTAATAAGCAACCACCAAGCTAATGGTCTGTGAAAATAAATAGGTGCCGATTGGGAGAGGAGGGATGGAAGGTGGTAGAGGAGGAATAAGAAGAGGATGAATCACAGGATAAGGAGGTGGTGAAGAAGGGAGATGATGAGGAGGAGGTGGAGGAGGGTGATGATGAGGAGATGAAAGAGGAGTAGGAGGAGGAGGAGGAGGAAAACTGAGAGAAGGAAGAGGACAAAGAGGGAGAAATAGAGAGAAGGAGAAGAAATAGAGAAGGAAGAAGAGGAGGAGAAAAAGTATAATGTGGTGAAGGAGGGGAATGAAGAAGAGGTGAAAGAGGAGGAGGTGGTGGATGAGGAGGAGGATTAGGAGAATGAGAAGGATGGGTGATGACGAGGAGGAAAAGGATGAAGAGAAAGATAACTAGAGGGAGAAAATCTAGGAGGAAGAAGTGGAGGAGAAAAAGTATAATGTGGTGAAGGAGGGAAATGAAGAAGAGGTGAAAGAGGAGGAGGTGGTGGATGAGGAGGAGGATTAGGAGAATGAGAAGGATGGGTGATGACGAGGAGGAAGAGGATGAAGAGGAAGGGAACTAGGAGGAGAAAATCTAAAAGGAGAAGAGGAGGAGATGAAGTATAATGGGGTGAAGAAGGAGGATGAAGAAGAGGAGGAGGAGGATGATGATGGAGACGAGGAGGAGCAGAAGGAGGATGGAGATGAGTGATGACGAGGAGGAAGAGGATGGAGAGGAAGGGAACTAGGAGGAGGTAGGAGAGGAGTCAAAAGAAGAGGAGGAGAAAAAGGATAATGAGGTGTAAAAGGAGGAGGTGGAAGAGGTTGTGGTAGAGGAGGTGGAGAATAGTCAATAAGATAAGAATGAGGTTGAGGAGGAGGAAGAAGATATGGAGGAGGAGGAAGAGGAAAAGAGGGAGGAGGAAGGAAAGTAGGAGGTTGATGAGATGATGATGATGGAGTGGAGGAGGAAGAGGGGGAGGAGGATGTTGAGGAAAAGATGGAGGAGGACGAGGAGGAAGAAGCGAAGGATGATGAGGAATAGTAATGAAGTAATGAAACGATTTATTTTTCCTCCACCTACTGTCAAAAGTACTTACCTGAAACATGATACTAAAGTGTCACTTTTTCGCTCTCGGTACTAAAAAACAGAAAAACTCCCTAGGGAGTAAAAGTGACTCAATTTAAATAACATGGGAAGCATCTCTATTTTAAAAACGTACATTTGGGATAGGTCAGAAGGTCTAAGCTCAGATGAGGAAGCATATAGAGTAGTCATTAAACCAACTAAATTCAATACCTCAACCAGACATTTGATCGATATATAAAATTTATGTTTGTATGCTGAAATTACTATTACAAACTTCATATCACTATACTAAAGAAAATTTATATATTTTTCTCTTTTATTCCATGTTATTCAAAATATCAGCCAACGAATATTACTTATTAACTAATCAAATTTGAAACGGGAACTTCATCATAGCTGTAGTTCTGGCTGTCATTGTTGTTACAACTTTAGCCGACAGATAGTGCTGTAGGAGGAGAACTGTGATTACAAGCCAGCTGTCTCTGTTTACTTTTTAGATTATGCTGTAACACATTGTTTGGTCACATACGTTTTTAAAAATTATTTTATTAGCAGTTTTTATAAAAATGTAGGTGGAGGAAAAATTTTGTGTATATCACGAGTGAAAAATGTTTTTTCTCCCTCAGGAAAATTGTTGCCCTCGGCTTCGCCTCGGGCTTCAAACTTTTCCCTCAGGGAGAAAAAACAGCACTTTTCACTCTAGATATACAAATAACTATTTTATATCTGAGTAAAGCCAAAGAGCAAATTTCTCACGCATATCCACAGAACAAGATACCAGTTCCCATAGCTGGAGCAGAAAATTTATCTATTCATTCATACATTGATGGTACAATATCACTTTCAATTATGAATGATTGGGAAAAAACAGGCTTAAAGCCCAAATTAAAGAATAATCATGATAAGAAGGGAAAAGGATTAGAGGGGGGGGGGAATGGTGCGAGAGAAGTAGGCAGAGGAGCATAAGAGATAAAAGATAAGCTGAAACATGCATGGATGGAAGAGGTTGTGATGGAGGAGGAGAAAGAGTAGGTTGTGGAGAAGGTGGCAGAAAAAGAAAAGGTAGTACAAGAATTGGGAGGCTGGGGAATGGATTAGAATAAGAAAAAGGTCGAGAAATAATACGTGGAGATTGGAAGAAGGATGTGCTAATAGATTGATTAATTTATTTATCACATGCCAGGTCTTGAAAAACCTATTGCATTTATAACATTACAAAATTACAAAATGATAATGAATTAAAAATATTATTCTAAATGTACAAAAGAAACAAATGAAAGAAGTGAGGTGGAAGAGGTTAGGAGATGAAATGAGGATAAGATTGACGAAGATGGAGATAAATGAGGATCAATGGTGGTGATAAAGTGAAGATGAGCGAGATGCCGAGTAGGAGAACTCCTCTCTCTTCCTCGTCGTTTTCAGTTGTCTGAGAAGATTCAAGCATATCACTAGATTGAAATTCAAACGACCCCCCAAACAAAAGCCACACTAATTAAAACCATACACAGCGTTACAAATATTGTTGAGAAACATTGTTACACTTCGCATTCACTACCACTGCAGCTATTGTCATGCATATTATAATAATAATACAGAGTGTGATGCCCACATAAGCACTTAGGCTTGTGCGTGGGTAATGAGTGAGAGGGATGATGATGAGAACCATTACATTTATACCATTATACTTTTTTATGAATATGGTAGATATGGAAATGATAAAACAATCCACTTCTATTATTAGGAAGGCCCTTAATTATGTCTTTTGTATCATTTTCCTACTTTAACCTACTCTAGAACATGGTACGCCATAGTGGAGTAGGTCAATTTCCACACAGAAAACTAAACAAGTAGAGGACACATTATAAAATTTTTTTGTAACTAACTATTGTATGTAATATTGAAATTTATCTAATATTTTGTGTAATTGATGATGTAGTTTTATTTTTTTTTTGGGAAATAAACATTTTATTTATTTATTATTTATTTTATTTTATGGTGAACATGGTGATGTTGCTTTTATATGTATGTATGCTTAATACTTATGCAGCTTGAATATAATATAGATTCAGAATCAGCTCGACTTGCACTGAGTCGAGCTTCATACGTTTTTTAGACTATTCTATTCAAAATAGAATTACAGTAATAAAACCTTGTATCTCATCATTTGAAGCATCGATGTTGATTACAGACTAGGGCCCGGTTGCACAAAAGTCGGTTAAATCTAAACCGTGATCAATTTCACGAGAACCAATCAGAGAAGCTGTTTTTAACCGTGATTGATTTCACGAGAGCCAATCAGAGAAGGCGTTTTGGGAGAGACGGCTTCTCTGATTGGTTATCGTGGAATTAATCACGATTAAAATTTAACCGTTCTCTGTGCAACCTGCACTAGATCTGTTATTACTACATCATTATTACGCCTCATTAAGTACAGAAGAGCGTAGAGCTCAAATATGAGAGACATTCCAAAATGGAAATCTGTTTGTTATGTTGATAAGAGAGATGTTTCGGATGGACACATAAAACCGTCGGTCCCGGATGCCTGAAAAGCAGTCGTTAGGTAAAGTCAAAGGCCCTGAATTTGATCAGGTGCGACCTGGAAACTCTGACAGCAGACCTGAGCCAGCCAGGTCACCCAATATTGTTATTATTATAACATTTAAGGGAAATGACTTCATGTAGAAGTAGAGATATTCGACACTGGAGTTCAACCATACAGAGACAGGAACACCACGTGACAGATCAATTTTCAAATCTCAAATGCCAGGAATTTTCATCTACATTATTAACAAGTGAAAAATAATTACTTGAAAGAGAACCAAGGATCAGAAAGCTATTACGATAAAACGCTCATGCGTCGATTATATAATTGTATTATTCAATGGATTAATTAATAAATTATGAAGAAATTATGAAGTCATTAAAAAAATCACAAATTTCCTATCAAATAGCATTCATCGAAGCTGAATAATACCTAGTTTAGTTCAATAGGTCAATAGGTCAATTCAGAACAAATAATGTTTTTTATTTTATCAAATAAATAATTTTTTCAATGATGACAAGAAACATTCAATTTTACAATTATCCACAGTTCAAAATTCATCTAATAACAATGACTGGGGAAACCTCCATTATACTCATTCAATCAAAACATAAATCTTTTTCAAATATTCCTATTTTTTGCATCTATGATAAAACCGACTCCGATTTTCTGATTTCAGAAAATCCGACAAGTATAAAATCACGCTCAGACATGCACCAGCTACAGAAGTGTTTCACAACTCTATTCACCATCGTTTTTCAGTACTTTTCGCCAATAAGATAAGATATTCAGTCATGATTCTGCCAATAGTAGCTTCTCTAATGCTGTTTTCAATATTGGAAATCGACGCTAAGCCAACACCGTTCATAGTGGCTTCACAAAGGTTTGGACGACCAACAGTAATTATAAATAAGGAGATTACAAAGATGGTTGACGAAGGTAATCAAGGTTCGTATATCGAGTTGATTCTCATAGAATATTAAGTGGAGTGACTCACCAATTTTTCATTGTACATTAAAATAATTTCACGAGCCCAACTGTTCATGTAATTTTTCACAAGATTTGAAACCCTTATGTTTATTACAGAATTAATTCAATCACCAATTCTCACATTTTCCCACTTTCAAGTTTTTCTACATTGAACTACTTACTCATCATTTCAAAGATTTCCATAACTAACATTGGACACTGCTGCTTCTCTATAGTGAATCTTTTATGTTCTTCTAGTTTTTTATTTAGTTTATGTCTTCTTGTTTATTTAGTTTTTTACTTCTAGTCTTTTATGTTTAGTTTTGAAGATTTGAAAATCTACTTTGTAAAAATACTTGAGGACTGGGAATTTAGTGAATTGAAGAACTACAAGACTTAACCTATTTCGGACTATGTTATCTAAATTTGGGAGAGGAATAGCACAAGGTTACCTTATTTCTCCTCTCCTTATAATTTTGATAATGTAATATTATTGTATGAATGAATGAAGAATAACGAATATAGTCATACACTTGAAGTGTATTCTCAGGAGTAAAATAATAAAACCTGAGTTTTTGAAATCGGATTCACTCTAGTAATAGTCTATTTTTTTCTATGAGAACTCTAAAAATCGTCTCATCAATATTATTTTTTTTTTTTAATTTAGAAGAGAGTGAGTTAAATTGTCAGTGACATAATCCTCATCTTTTACAATATTTCCATTAATAAATAAATCCTTAGTTTAAATAACGGAATTAACGTTTTGGTAGAGAGTTAGTGGGGAGGATATTTTTAATATTCTTCCCAAAGGATGGACATTGATATGTCCAAAGCTCCGCCAATTTATGTAGATGCATAACAATATGATTATTATCTATAGTTATTATATTACAAATTGCTTTTTCATATCATATACAGTTCAATAGCTATTTTCTTAGTCTATATTATGTAAATTCATCTATAACTTTGCTGTATTGTAAGCTATTGTATATAAGTGTATAAGCCAGTATATATTGTAATCTACATAAATAAAGTACTCAATCAATCAATCAATCTTTCAAGAAGAAAATTTAATTGTACATCACTTTACTCGAATCAATAAGATTATTATAAGTTTAGTTTTGTATATGATCAACTATTTAAACAAACTATTGATTATTGATTCGAGTACAATATTCTGTAATACCTTGGAATGGTTTTTGAATTTTTCTCTAGATTCAGACCTTGTATCAAAGATAACTGACAGAGAGAAAAGGAACATAAGGCAGGCTGAAGATTTAGGAGTTTTGATCCATTTTTTATAATCACTATCAAACTCACAATTCTGCGTTCGAAAACATACTATCAGGTGAGAAATGCACGTTTTCTCAAATTTGTTCAATGAAGCCTTATTGAAATTTAAGAAGTTTTCCCAAGAAGTGTAAACAGTATCGTGTCTCTGTAACAATAGCTCAGTCACTCTCTCTTACTCTCTCACTAACTATCTCTCTCACACTCTATCACTCTCTCTCTCCCTCCCACTCACTCTTTATTTCAGTCGAATATTGCAAATGGTTCACTTTCTATTCCTTTATTCAGTCCTAATTCAGTCTCAAGTCCATTATTATTTTGTATTTTTCTTACATATATACTATATGTGTAAGTAATTATTGAATTATTTAGTAGTTATTGTATAACTATAGTAGTTATTGTAGTTAGTATTTAGTATTGTATTTAGTATATTAGTATTGTAGTTAGTAGTTAGTATTATGTATTAAATATAGTAGTTATTGAATTATTTATATACTTGTATTATTTATATACTATTCAGTCAATATTATATACTGAAATACTTAGTTCTATATCTTTATTAGTATTTATTGTAATTAGTATTCAGTATATTAGTATTGTAGTGAGTAGTTAGTATTATGTATTAACTATAGTAGTTATTGAATTATTTATATACTATTCAGTCAATATTATATACTGAAATACTTAGTTCTATGTCTTTATTTTTTGTGTGAATTTTATAATTCTGTATTATTATACAGAATATTATTATATTCTGTACTATTTTTTTATGCCATTTATAATTTTTGATGTAAAATATTTTGATGTGCAATATGTCCATCTAGACCTAGCACAAAAAAAAAACGATCAAACAACAATAAAAATAATCTCTCTCTCTCTCTCTCTTTCTCTTTTTTTATTCTCTCTCTCTCTCTCTCGTTCTCTCTCTATCTCTATCTCTCACTCTCTCTCTATTTCACAGCCATTTTCAAATTAGAGATGGAGTATAAAAGACTAAAGTAGAGGAGAGATGTAGATGAGTTACGATAATAATTTATTCATCTACTAAGCTTTATTAAAATGTTCAATTGATGGAATGAAAATTTCTAATTCTTGACTCCAGTATTTTTATACTATTCCAATATTGTCCAATGAAAGTTGAGTAGGATACATTATGTTTGAAATAGTTTTGACATTCTGTCACCTATCTTGTGTTGTCAGTTAAGTTGCTATAGAAATAGAACCAATCCGTGGAGCTGAAGTATATGCAGCCCCTAGTCCTTTCAAATCCTCTCCAATGTGTCTCCAAATATTATTCTTATCACAATGAATTTTCAATTATGAGAGATACCCTATAGTTTCACAATGATGGAAAACAAATTGAAATCATCAACCACATTTTGTGCTTTTATCATGGAAAAGTACCACAACATCACACACAACACAAATGTAAAGTTTCACAATTGTTTCATTTCGTAAACTATTTTTGCTGAGGATGGAGCTCACATGAACCCTAGGCTTGGGCGTATGTGATGGAGAAATAAAAAGAACCAACATTTCAGAGATGTTGATATACTTCCCGTTGATATAATATACTAAAATACTACCTGGTGATATGTTAACCTCCCTGAAATGTTAGTTCCTTTTATTCCGTAAACTATTTCCAATAGGGTTGCTATCAAATTTATCTGTTATTGTATTCAAACAAAAAATAACTGAATTCATTCTTAATTGATATTCCCTTTCCAGATTCAAAGCTACAAGCAATGACTTCGATGACTTTGCATGCGCTGAGAACAAAAGGAGCAATAAACAGTATTGATCCCAAGTTCCTCAATCACATGAGGTTCAAATGTACCACAGAGCAAGAAGGCAACTGGACCGCTATCAACCGGCTACTCAAGATGGAAACTACACAGAAGAAAAAACTAAATCGTCTAAAGAATCTGATTGACAGATTTTTTTGAATGCTATCTTAAGTCCTGAGGATGCTAATCTGCAAATATTTTAGTGGTCCTCTGTAAACTCTCGGCAAGGATCCACATATTACATCCTCTAAAATTATTCGATTTAAAAAATGTCAAGTGGAATTATTATTATTTCTGTAAAAAACTGTAATAATATTAATATCATTTGTTGATGGAATTAAAGGCTTAATTGAAAAATCCTGTTGGAAATTATTGATGAGGAAAATGTGGCTGGTTCATAATTAAATGAATTTATTAAATTTCCAGTATGGAGATAACATCTATTGATTCATTATCATCCCGTTCATCATCGGGAGAAACTCCAGCGAAAATCAAAGTTTACTGGAAGATACTATCCCATTCATTTCAATGTGTTCAAGTCCAGGCTTGAACCAACAGCTGATTGGTCTCTGTTTAAACCCTTCGCGCTGCATACAGCTCTGTGCAGAGTTGTCTTAGTACAGATCTGGCACTCCCACAGTAGTTTTTCTCAAAAATCGATCAAAAGCCTCAATATAGATGGTATACAAATATTAGCATTTTATGTTTAAACTACAAAGCGTAATTCCACTCCATTGCATTGTTATATCATCTAGTGATTGCTCGAATTCAAGCAGGTAGGCTACTGCACTATTATAATAATTGTGCAGCAGTAATACAAAATAATAATTTTGTAGTATCTAGTCTGTGCTCCTACGAAACTCTCAAACATCTGTTATGTTTTCTTAATGGAAATATCTTTCAGCTTCTATTACTATACACTGATTTGATAAAATACTGTAATTGGTTTAAAAAACTTATGTTTATTTGTATCAATGTCAAGCGATGGTTATCATGATCTCGGAAAAATCTTCTCTCGAACACATTGCAATGAAAATGTGATTGAAATAGTCGTTTTAAACAAAAAACATCGACCAATCGCATCTTGATTTCACAAAAAATAAAAAAAAGGTGAATAGCCATCAATATCCAGCCATGCTGGATACGAGAGCGTTCAAGCTTTTTGGCGTGAACTAGCTATTCAGGATATAGTGCAGTAAAGAAATGTTTTAGAGGGAATAGACCATTTTTGACCCCGCAGATCTGTTGAGGGTAGTAAGAAGGTGAACATATCAAAAGTCCTCACCCCTACCCCCTGTGCTGAAGTGGTGGGGGTGGTTTAAAGGTACCATTTTTTGGTTTCTAGTATAAAACTCAAAAACTGTGTATCTTAAGGACTTAACTGACATGTAACAAATTAAAGCTTACATAAATTTCTACAATATTCATTTCACAACTTTCTTATATCTCCACTAGTTTCCGAGATATCCGCTCTTGAAGGTGTGACATTTTGGAAAAAAACTTATTTGACACCAATTTTTCTCTATTTTGCTCTTTAAAAATCGATGGGAAAAGTCCATGTTGATTATGAGCTTATAGAGCCTTGAATTCCCTTCAATTTGATGTATAATTTCACACTTTCAGGAATTTCCCTACACCTTTTGCAGCAGCTTTAGTGTTGAGTGTGAAAGCTCAATTTTCGCAACAATAGACCAATTGATAAAGGAATTTGGAGGGAGTGTTTTAAACAAAATTTTTGACTTTGCAACTTTGTTGAGACTAGTTAGGAGGAAAACATATCAAAAGTTCCCATTCCTAACTAATGTGTTATGGGAAGTTTAGAAGTTGCATTTTTCAGCGTTTTGCTTCTACGCTCATATCTTGAGAAAAATGCGTTCTACCGACTTGACCAACAGTTCGAAAATGAAGCTTGATAAATTCTATACACTTTTTGATCAGTGGAATTCTGTGATATTCCCAACAGTTCCCGAGATATTCGCTCTTGAAGGTGTCTAATTGTTGAAATAACAGGTTTTATCCAATGTTCTGCTCTTTCAGGACTTATAACTCTCCAACAATGCATAATGAAAACTGATTATTATCGTACGTTTATAGATCATTGAATTCTCTTAAAAATGATGTGTTATTCCACTATTCCAAGTTTTCCTCTCATTGTTATAGCAGCTTCAATATTGGGGGTGACATTTTCATTGCTGCAACAATTGATTGTTTGACAATGACATTTGAAGTGGGTGTCTGTGAAACAATTTTCAACTTTGCAGCTTGATTTGGACTAGTTAGTAGGTCAACATAGAGAAAATGCGCATCTTTATCCCTTTGTTGAAGGTGTGTAACCGCTGAGTTGACACTTGTTGCAGCAATGAAAATTTCACCCCCAATATTGAAGCTGCTATAACAATGGAAGGAAAACTTGGAATAGTGGAATAACACATAATTTTCGAGAGACTTCAATGATCTAGAAACGTTGTTATACGATAGCTGAAAATGTATACTCCAGTGTGCATGGCGTCTAAATCGAAAAAGTGGGAATCCACTCCACAACTCAGAAAGCGAATGGACAGTATAGTGTAGAAATCCAACGTGGTCTGTCTACTAACTTTGGTAAAAATCAACCCAAGTATATACATGGGTAAGTGGGAGAAGCCAGTTCTGACGAGGTAAGCTGATATGGTGAATCTGACACCAAGGCCCTATGCATCATCTAAGTTCAGCGATAATCTTGAAAATATGGACGCATTTATTGAAATGTGAATTATTCCAGGTATTATTTGTGCATTATTTGAATCTTCGTTCAAACCGAAATGGTGCGAAATGGTGATATGAAATAATCATTTTCAGCTGAATTTGAATTTAAAATTCGGAATATCCAATGAATCTAGATTAATTATTTTAGCTTTCTAAAGTACAATATTATGAATACCGCCTTTAATTAATTGGACCTGGACGGCTGGTTCGAAAGTTTTGCAGAGAAGCATCTCTCATTCACTCCAAACGGACAATTAACTTTTGGGGCTGGTTTCCGAGCTCAGGATTCAGCTAAGTTCTAGAGTTTAAACAGCTAAATTCAGAAAATTGGTTTTCCGGAACGGGGCGTGGTCGCTGTCATAGTCAAAGTCACGTTCAAATTAAATTTCGAAAAACTAGAGAATTGAACACAAAATAAAATAAAGAGAAAAAAGTGTAAACTTTCAGCTATTTTGAATTATTTTGGAATGTTTCATTTCGTCAAGGAAAGAACGTTTCCAATTATAGAAATGAGGAAATGAAGATTTATTCTGATGCAACTATTTACTGCGACTACCATTTTTCTGACTCAAGCTGTTTATAGTCTAGAACTTACCAGAATCTCGAGCTCGGAAACCGGCCCTTAAACATTCAATCATTAACTTGAAAAACTCAATCACAGATATTTAATTGAATTGTATTTTGAAGAATCACATTTTCGTCAAACTAGGTTGAGGTCAATCATATCGCAATATTATAAAAAATGGGAAAACCGTCTTCACAAAATCTATAAGGAATTTGCTCCATTAATTGATAAAACAGAAGTAAAAGGCTAATTATCTGATGAAATAATTATTGTACACGACCTCATCGTTTAACTCTGATAATGACAAAAAGAGTACAAAAGAATCAAATTATGGAAACTCGGGAAATTCAGATAAGTACAAAAAATCTAAAAGTACAAATGCATTAAATAGTGGAAACTCGGGAAATCCCATTTGTTAACTCAATCACAACATATCTTTGACTAGTTTCCCCTCTTTTTATGATGGGGCATTTTTCAAAACTTCTGACTTGTATAAAGCCACGCTGAGGTGTGTATCAGCCACAGTAGTAATCAACAATTGCGTTCTTGTCACTCATACTTTCCCACAAGATGGAAACTTCAGTTATGATAGTGCTAATAGCGTCTCTGATGCTTTTCTCCATATTAGAAATCTCAGCAGCTCCAGCCATTGGACCTCCGACATCTAGAGAAGATCATCCATGGGAGAGAGCAGTTAGGTCTATACCAGGTGCGTATCTCTCTCTATCTATCTCTGACAAAATTTAAACAACTAATTAATTATCATAATCAGTGGCGTATCCAGAAAATAATTACGGATGGCGATCATAACATTGGCACCCAAACACCTGAACCTTAGGGAGTGCAGTGTTGGGGGGTATGGAATAACAGGTCTGTCCCCCGGTAAATGTAGATAATATATAACTTCAATTTGGTGCGATTCTACGAAATTCCCGCAAACAAACATTCCATTCAAGTTTTTTTTTGTATTCAGTAAGCTACTTATTATTTCGATTTTCCCTAGAAATTGTCATAGGTCTATGGTTTTTTAATTAAATAACAAATAGAGTGGAATTGAAAAGGATTATATTGGACAATGCTTTCAGAAAATTATAATGTTATTCTGGCACTGAATAGACCTAATCATTATTAGATATCGTGTTATAATAACAGCTGTGTTATCAAACAAACTTTGAAAATTGATTACATTATATTGTTTCAATAACTATTACAGCAATGAGAATAAGCCTACATCCAACCTCGGTCAATTCTGAATCAGTTTATTGGTTCATAAGTAGTGAATGCGTCATTAGTATATCTCCTATCCCGTAAATGTATGATTTAATACCATCCATTATAATATTTCTACAATACATTTGTCAAACATTTTTATATGTCTCCTAATGATAATGAATGTATCCATGTTCCAAAATATGTCGACATTCCACTACCTATAATCTCAGTTTTGGTCAAGTAACTGACCTGTGAAGCAAAACTATTAAAACCCATTCCATTATCTATTATTAGTTATGTAAAGAAATGTTGTAATTTTGCAAGAATCTGTGGTTGATTCTAAAAATTTCTAATGTCTAATATATTATGAAAGGATATTTGCTTTGAATCTGGAATTTATTTTGCAAAATACTGCCATAGAGAAACAATAGCGTGAGTAGATATCCCATGGTATAAGGCGTTTATGTCGCAACTTTTACTGTTATCTCAAGCCGATTACTGTCGATTATTGTCGATTTTCACTGTTTTGATCGGGTAAGAGTGTATGAACGGCACAATATGAGAGACTACCAGCCTCATAAAGCTTCACAGGGAAAAACTACGTGGACTATCGGCTTGAGATAACAGTAAAAGTTGCGACACAAACGCCCTATACTATGGGATAACTACTTATGCTATTGTTTCTCTGTGATACTGCTAAGTGATGGATTTGAAATTAATATTATGAAGACTAGACTCAAGCTATTTTGTGTTTATTCAAATTACAATAGCTCAATTACTCACTAGCCACGCTCAACTTCAGTTAATTTCCGAAAAGTGTTTGTAAATTTCTTTGTTTTTATAGTGGGAATGGAATTCATTATTCATTTTTGATTCAATAATTTGGTAACAATGCGAAAATTAATTTACAAAATCATATTCCAGACTCAGAGCCTCAACTAACGGTTTCGCATGGACAAAAATATAACGGACTTCTGAATCACGATTTCTTCCTTAGAAAGAGAAGAGAGCTTCCCGAAATTCCGAATTCGGAATTTTCGTTGCATAGAGAAAGAAGAGAACTAGGAAATCGTCCATCGCCTTCTCACAATATAATTCGGAAAGCGAAAAGACAAGCACAATTTCCTCCCAGTCCTGAATGGGATGGTTATCCTGATGATGATGATGAGTATTGAGAAGTTGAGAAGCAATACAAACGTTTTTAGTAGGGTTTCTGCAGATAATATGAATATATATTCATCAATCTCCTCTACATATTCTATGCAGTTTTTATTGGAGAAACATCATCAATAAACCTGTTTGAGGATAATTTATTGTAATAATATTGTTTTATGTAAATAAAGTCTTTATTGGAAAATATTGTGTTGAGTGTGTCAACATGGTGACAAGTTGAGAAGCAATACAAAAGTTTTTAGTAGGGTTTCTGCAGATAATATGAATATATATTCATCAATCTCCTCTACATATTCTATGCAGTTTTTATTGGAGAAACATCATCAATAAACCTGTTTGAGAATAATTTATTGTAATAATATTGTTTTATGTAAATAAAGTATTTATTGGAAAATATTGTGTTGGAAATCAATGATAAGAAACATCCTTTATATTTTTGAGAATTCATAAATCTATAATTATTTCTGGTAACTTGTGATTTAGTGTGCTTGAACCGATGTTGTTTATGATTTAATCCCATCAAATGTAATTGACAGGTTTTGTTCTAGAGGATTTAATCCAAGGTTAAATCTTTTACCGGAGACATTCACATTGGATTCAATGGAACATTAGTTTAGCAAAAGTTAACGAAGGAGTACTTGTTAAACCCTTCCAATTTTGAAGTCTCAAAAATCGAGGTTCCAGTCTAATACGAATAATTATATTATTTCCACGATGATGATGCAATTTCAGGAATAATAATAATAAATCAGGAGTTGATTCATAAATCTGCTATCAAATTACATTCTTTTGAATTCCATCCATGTAACAATGCCCTGGGTTTACGAGAGTTTTTCATTATCAACAGAAAATGGACGATTGAACTCACAAAAAATTCTTGTTAGGAGTAGAGATATTCGACACTGGAGTTCAAACATACAGAGACAGAAACACCACATGACAGATCAATTTCCAAATTTCAAATACCAGGATTTTTTACCTTCAAACTTGATAAGTGACAAATCACTTGAAAGAGAACTGAGGATCAAATAGCTCACGATAAAACGCTCATGAGCTGATTATATTGTATAATTCCCAAATTATGTCATTACAAAAAATCACAAATTTTCTATCAACTAGCATTCATCGAAGCTATTCCACTAATACCTAGTTTAGGTCGATAGGTCGATTTAGAACAAATCATGTTTTTTTTTCATAAAATAATTTTTTAATGATGGCAAGGAACATCACAATTATCCAATGTTAAAAATTCATTTAATAACAATGACTTGGGAAACCTACATTATATCCATTCAATCAAAACATAAATCTTTTTCAAATATTCCCATTTTCTATTCCTCTATCTCGGACTATGTGTTATCTAAATTTGGGAGAAGAATAACACAAGGATACCTTATTTTTCCTCTCCTTATCATTTTGATGATGTAATATTATTGTATAAATGAATGAAGAATAAATAATATAATCATACACTTGAAGTGTATTCTCAGGAGAAAATAATAAAACCTGAGTTTTTGAAATCAGATTCACTCCAGTAATATTTTTTTCTCTAAGAACTCAATCATTAACTTGAAAAACAAGATCACAAATATTTAATTGAATTGTATTTTGAAGAATCACATTTTCGTCAAACTAGGTTGAGGTCAATCATATCGCAATATTATAAAAAATGGGAAAACCGTCTTCATTGATTATGTAAGAAATTTGTACATTAGTTGATAAAAACAGAAGTGTCATAGGCCAATAAAATTATCCTCAGATGCAATAATAATTGTACGCGACCTCATCGTTTAACTCTGATAATGACAAAAATTTAAGAGTACAAATGAATTAAATTATGGGAACTCGGGAAATTCAGATAAGTACAAAAATTCTAAAAGTACAAATGCATTAAATAGTGGAAACTCGGGAAATCCCATTTGTTAACTCAATCAAAACATATTTTTGCCTAGTTTTCCCTCTTTTTATCAATTAGGGTTTTCCCTCTTTTTATGATAGGACATTTTTCAACACTTGTGACTTGTATAAAGCCACGCTGAGGTGTGTATCAGCCACAGTAGTAATCAACAATTGCGTTCTTGTCACTCATACTTTCCCACAAGATGGAAACTTCAGTTATGATAGTGCTAATAGCGTCTCTGGTGCTTTTCTCCATATTAGAAATCTCAGCAACTCCGGCCATTGGACCTCCGACATCTAGAGAAGATCATCCATGGGAAAGAGCAGTTAGGTCTATACCAGGTGCGTATCTCTCTCTATCTATCTCTGACAAAATTTAAACAACTAATTAATTATCATAATCAGTGGCGTGTCCAGAAAATAATTACGGATGGCGATCATAACATTGGCACCTAAACATCTGAACCGTAAAGCTGCGTACACATACTCGCGCTTCCAACCCGCACCGAGCACGCTCCTCCCTCGTACCGCCCTCGTACCACCATCGAAACACAGTCGCACCGCCCACGCACCCATCATGAACGTTACGGAAGATGTTAGATCTTCTCGCGTTCCCCGGTCGAACCACTGTTGCTCGCCGGTCGATCATCAATCGCTCTGCTGGAGTGACGTTCGGTTGCGGAGCAGAGCGACAGTCTGTACGCACCTTTAGGTGTGCAGTATGGAATAACAGGGCTTAACCCCGGTAAATGTAGATAATATACACCGTGTCCCACCAAGAGGTTTACACGTATAATTTCATATTACCTGTCCATCCATGGGCGTTTTCAAATTTCACACAGGTAGAATTTTTCAAAATTTTAATAGGGCGGTAATTTTCAGGAGCTTGTCTCTCACCTGATTTAAATAGTGGAATTATATTTGCAACCTTAAAGTGTGAAGGAAAATGACCTGTTTCGAAACATTTGTTAAAAAAATTGATAAAGGCTGAGATATGTATTCTGATATATTTTTCAAATAAACATCGCTTATATTATAAACTAGCCGTCAGGCTCGCTTCGCGCGCTATATCCGTCTAGCCAGGGGGCTCCGCCCCCTGGACCCCGACTGGATCAACCAAGAATGAAATCAGCAGGCTCACTTCGCTCGCCTACATTTTTCATTTGTACGACGATCATATGTTAGGACGATCCAGTCGGGGGTCCAGACTAAACGTCTGGCTAAACGGATATGGCGAGCGAAGCGAGCCTGACAACTACTAATATAATATTCTGATTGAAGTAGCAGTGCCCAATCAATTTTTCTGCGATAAATGCATTCCAATCTTCAACTTGGTGCCAACCTAACAAAGTCAACTCAACTTAATGCCAACCTGACAAAATTATTAATTTAGTTACCAGTTAACAACGGTTTCGAAGAGGTAATCTCTCTAGATTATAGTTCTATATTAACATATGGTATGGACATCTTTCAATTATAATTAAGAGAATAGGAAGAATATACATGCTAAAAGAACTTTAAACCCTCAAAAACCACCCTTAGAGTTGCAATATCGCTAAACGATTTCTTAGTGCGCCTCTAAAGGGCCAAATTTGAACGTTTTTGGTCCAGTAGATTTTTAGTTCTGCGAGTGAGTGAGTGAGTCAGTCAGTCAGTGAGTAAGTGCCATTCCGCTTCTGTTATATAGATACAAGGAGATGAATTTTTTTAATGTATTCATCATGGCAGCAACTTCATCGGAATTTGTAGGGAAAATGAAAAACGAATCTCGAAAATTTTGATTATGTGGAACTAAAGTTGGTACTGGGTGACTTGAGCTCAAACTATTATTTAGATTTTCTGCATAACTTCTACCTACTTGAGAGAAATAATTATTTAATATTACAGGGTCTATGTCAGGAGCTTTTCTATTTTGTTTTATATCTAAAATTTCCTCTATACAGAGCCACGTCTTTTTGTTGTTCCCTTTACAAGTTGACATTTTATTTTCAAAGTAGTCTAGTTTAGCTTTCTTAATTAGTGTGTTAAGTAGATTTCTATAGTTTTTGTATCTAGCTTTCAGCGTAGCATTTCAAATGATTGGATTATCAGTTTTTCATGTAGTTTGTCCCTCTCTCTTATAGATTTTATTAGCCCTGAAGTTATCCATTTTTTATGGTCTATTTTTATTTGTAATTTTAATTTGTTCGGTAGCAGAATCTATGTGGTCCATCAGTTTCTTAAAGAAAGCATTTATTGTGTCATCGAAATCAAGATTAGCCTCATTAAAAGTAGTTTCATTCTTCCAATTTTCCTGTCTCAACTTTTTAGATGTTTCCTGATAATAAAGAATGATCCATGATCCGAAATATGTCGACATTTCACTACCCATAACCTCTGTTTTGGTTAAATAACTGACCTGTGAAGCAAAACTATAAAAACCCAATCCATTATCTATTATGATCCATTATATCCATTATCTATTATTTTGCAAGAATGTGTGGTTGATTCTATAAAATTCAAATGTCCAATATATTATGGAAGAATTTTTTTTCATAATTTGCTTCGAATCTGAAATTGATTTTGCAAAATACTGCTAAGTAATGAACTTAAAATAAATATTATGAAGACTGGACTCAAGCTATTTTGTGTTTATACAAATATCAATAGTTCAATTACTCACTGGCCACGCTCAACTGATGAAGTAATCAGTTAATTATTTCCAAAAAGAGTTTATAAAATTTCTTTGTTTTTTTATAGTGGGAATGAGATTCATTATTCATTTTTAATTTAATAATTTGGTAACAATGCGAAAATTAATTTACAAAATCATACTCCAGGCTCAAAACCTCAACTGGCTGTTTCTCAAGAGAAAACATCTGAGGAGCATCCGGATCACGATTTCTTCCTCAGAAAGAGAAGAGAGCTTCCCGAAATTCCAAATTCGGAATTTTCGTTGCATAGAGAAAGAAGAGAACTAGGAAATCGTCCATCGCCTTCTCACAATATAATTCGGAAAGCGAAAAGACAAGCACAACTTCCTCACAGTCCTGAATGGGATGGTTATCCTGATGATGATGATGAGTATTGAGAAGTTGAGAAGCAATACAAAAGTTTTTAGTAGGGTTTCTGCAGATAATATGAATATATATTCATCAATCTCCTCTACATATTCTATGCAGTTTTTATTGGAGAAACATCATCAATAAACCTGTTTGAGAATAATTTATTGTAATAATATTGTTTTATGTAAATAAAGTCTTTATTGGAAAATATTATGTGTTGAGTGTGTCAACATGGTGACAAGTTGAGAAGCAATACAAACGTTTTTAGTAGGGTTTCAGCAGATAATATGAATATATATTCATCAATCTCCTCTACATATTCTATGCAGTTTTTATTGGAGAAACATCATCAATAAACCTGTTTGAGAATAATTTATTGTAATAATATTGTTTTATGTAAATAAAGTATTTATTGGAAAATATTGTGTTGGAAATCAATGATAAGAAACATCCTTTATATTGTTCATCAATCTCCTCTACATATTCTATGCAGTTTTTATTGGAGAAACATCATCAATAAACCTGTTTGAGAATAATTTATTGTAATAATATTGTTTTATGTAAATAAAGTATTTATTGGAAAATATTGTGTTGGAAATCAATGATAAGAAACATCCTTTATATTTTTGAGAATTCATAAATCTATAATTATTTCTGGTAACTTGTGATTTAGTGTACGTTGTTTACGATTTAATCCGATCAAATGTAATTGCCAGACTTAGCTCTAGGGGATTTAATCCAAGGTTTTCTCTTCTGCCGGAGACTGAGAAGTCATTTACACGGAATTAATGAAACATTAGTTTAGCAAAAGTTAACAAAGGAGTACTTGTTATACCTTTCCAATGTTAAAGTCTCGAAAAACGAGGTTCCATGAGTCTAATACGAATAATAATTTATGATGGTAGTTATATTATTTTCACGATGATGACGAATTATTAGGAATAATTATGATAACGCATCTAAAAGTTAATTCATAGATCTGCAATCAAATCGCATTCTTGGGAATTCCATTGATGTAACACTGCCCTAGGTTATGAGAGTTTTGCATAATCAACAGAAAGTGGACGTTTGCACTCACAAAAATTACTTGATTACACTGGACTTGATAAGAAAATAATTATGTCAAAGGTTATTCTTTTATTTTGACTTGAAATATACTTTCAATTTCAAATACGCTATTTACAGTGGGTTATCAGTGTTATTGCAGGAAAATTCTGCTTCCTCCTAAAAATAGCGCTTTATCCTAATCTACGATTTTTTATCCAATTGGATTTCCATCAAGGTTTCTAATTTTCCACACCATCGCGATAAGATAATTCTGAGATTTTCAATTATCATAACTAGTAAGAAATTAATGTTGAAAAATATCATGACAAGTTGAAAAAATGGTAAAGACTCACATCAACAACAAGGAAAATATCATGCATGTGAACAAAAAAATGTACCAAATGACAAAAACATTTCAATGAGTAAAGTATTTCTCAGTTTTTTCCGTTTCACGTACTTTCTGCGATGAAACATTATTTTTCTCAAATGTTTGATTGTTATAAAACCACTCAGGGAAAGTCTAACCACAGTAGTGATCGACAACGCTTCTTCTACAACACATCATTTCTTAGCGATTTTCACATGCGAAATGAAGTTATTAGCTAGTATTGTTCTACTAGTTGCATCTCTGATGGCTTTCTCTGTAACGGAAATCTACGGTGAACAGAGGACGTATCCTCATCCAAATTACGGTCCAGGACAACAAGGTGCGTATTACCATGAAGACAAAATATGGCATAAGAAGATATTGAATGAAAAAGACTGAGAAATTGTCAAAAAACCACAGATTTATTTTTACTTAGAAAGACCGGTTTCGGTTATTACACCATTGTCAATCTCTGATAAACTGCTGATCAGAGAGAGACAATGGTGTAATAACCGAAACCGGCCTTTCTAAGTAACAAAAAATCTTTGGTTTTTTGACAATTTCTCAGTCTTTTTCATTCAATATGAATAATTATCACAATATCAACTACACAAAAAGAATAAGAAGATATCCAATGGTATAGGGCGTTTATGTCCCAAATTTCAATGTTAACTCAAGCCGATAGTCCTAATTGTTCTGTTTCGTGAAGCTATGTGGTGCTTGTAGTCTCTCACACAGCCGTTCTTATAATCTCATCCCAACAAAACAGTAATAATAGACAGTAGACGACAGTATAAGATGTTATAAGTTTTTATTGAGAGGAATTTCAACCCAAATTTTTATTGTAATGTTTCTTTTGAATACTGACATTGTCTGATGCAATTTTGACATTGTTCTTTGACAAAAATAAATTATCATGATTATTATTAGTAGTCGGCTCGAGCTAACAAAAAGTCGGCTTGAAACTTGGAACATTTAATTTAATCAATTATTCGTTGCATGTAAATTTTTTACAATGTTTGGCAGTTCGTCATAATAACTAACAACAATAAAAACAATAGATTTTTCATCAATAACAACACAAGAAGAAGAACAAGTCAATCAATCAATTAGTTGAAAACAATCATTATTGAATGATAATTCAAGTAAAATTCTGTAAATTTACATTTGTAAATTGGTTAAGATATTATCATTAAAAGAAAGTCCAAAACAGATGCCGTAAATTTCCATCTGTAAATTATTCAAGATTGACAGATATGGCAGAACCCCCTAAGAACTCTTCCAAACAATAATATCCTTCGTGTATTAACATGAACGACCTAAACCATGAGATATCTTCTTACTCTATATTTTCTCTAGGCGGTATCACCGAAACATTTCTCTGCTTTCAACTTGGACTGAAAAGATGCCAGTATGTCTTGTGGGGAATTAGTTTTTGATGATAGTAGTAGTTCACAAAAGATGATTAGCATTGTCGAAACACCAACTCAACAGCCAAAGTTCTAACTGATGACTAGCGCCTTTGTTGTCCGTTTAGGGGTTCCTATGTTCGTCGATTACTCTGAGATGCTTTTTGAATCAACTTTAAATTCTCAACACATATTCTTTGAACCTGCGCAACACATAAACAAAACGCAAGACGTACGCGAGATGATCGCAAGTCGCGCGATTGCGGTTCGGGACTAAGCTCCCGCCGAAAATGAAACGTGGCAAGCTCGCGCTCTGATCTCGATCATCGTACTGTAATTAGAGAATACTTGTTTGAGAAACGCGTGTTTGTTGCGCAGCGTGTGAATGGAATATAATATATTAGGTTTAATTGCTTAAAGTAGTTGTTTAATGAAACATATACGTGGATCTTGTCCCGTAGGTCAGCTACAATGGAAAGTGATAGACATTTACAGAGATGTAAAAACGCAGAGATAACATAGAACAATGGCAGACAACATAGCACAATATCAGATAACATAAAACTACATCAGATAATGAAAACACTGGGATTTAGTCAAAAAATATCACTTATTTATTATAAGATAACAAACATCAATGATAACCGACACCAATGGTGTTGTTGACAACACTGATGATGACACCATGGGAGGCCTAAAGAGATAATCAATAGCAGTCTCACCAAAAGAGACCTGTTTAGTGTCGAAACATGTTTGTTATTTTACAATAAACAAGTGATATTTTTGATAAAATCTCAGTGTTTCCATTATGGATAGATATCACAATATCTCACCAGCAACAATATACATCAAATAACATGTAACAGCATCAGGTAAGACAAAGAATATTGGAAATTGACTGAATATTTGGACTCAAATCAAATTTGAATTTCAAGAGAAAATGTGCTTAAAAATGGCATCAATGTCAGAAACATGTTGTGAAAAATAATTTACGAGGATACTGAGATTCATATTTATATTAAAAGTAGTCCCAAAGAGAAAAGACGATAGATAGAATATCTATTCGCTGTTAAGGCTCAAAGATATAGTTCTATCCCAGTTTTCAGTAGCTACTTCACTTTTTTCTTGAACATTCCTCCAAATCTGTGAGGCTGTATTCTGTAAGTCTGAATTGGATGAAATAATTGATAGAATATAAATAAAAATATTAATTTAAATCTTAGTATCCTTCTAAATTATTTTTCACAACATGTATCGGACATTTCAAGTGGAAAATGTACTTGAAAATGGCATCAATGTCTGAATCATGTTGTGAAAAATAATTTACAAGGATACTGAAATTAATATTTATATTTTTATTTATATTAAAAGTAGTCCTAAAGAAAAAAGACGATAGATAGAATATCTATTCTATTTGCAGCTTGCGGCGGTATCCTAAAATCGCTGAGTGGCACAATCCAATCACCGCAGTCGGCCAACGAGCAGGGCAAGTACCCTCATAACATGTACTGTGTATGGGAAGTGGCGGCACCTGCCGGATATGTCATACAACTTACATGGTCTCACTTCTCACTGGAAGAAACTCGTAACTGTGCACTTGACTATGTAGTTGTATCCGACAACTCCAGTGCGGATGGTAGCAGTGCTAATATCCTAGGAAGGTATTCATTTATTCATTTAATTGAGCAAAGAATACAATAATTCATAATTCATTTATTGATTCAAGATACACAATCATTCATTGAAATAATTGTGGGAGGACCAACAGGCACATCCCAAAACTGTTCTTCTCTCGAATTTTATACAATAAGGCGGATTTCACACCAAAGTTGGGCCGGACGGGCGGAGCCGAGCCTGGCGGTGCAATGCATTGCCGAGCCGAGCGGAATCTGCCTGCGTTCGCACTACAGCCGATTGCCGATTCGCTTTTTAATACATTTTTTTTAGTTAAAAATACAAAATACTGCGCAATTCACTACGTGGGAAGATCGAACTAAACTGAAATATGGCAGAATCCGCTTCGCTGAAAACGCTCGAGTTGGGCGTCAAGCCGACTGCACAAACCCGCTCGGCTCGGCCCAGCACCGTTCGGCTCGGCCCGGCGTTGATTTGAATGCTTCCGACTAAATTCTGCATAGTTAATAATCGACTAAATCCTGCATAGTTAATAATCGACTAAATCCTGCATAGTTAATAATCGACTAAATCCTGCATAGTTAATAATCGACTAAACCCTGCATAGCGCGCATGCGGATTCCGCTCGGCCCGGCCCAGCTTTGCTGTGAAACCCCACTAATGTATGAGAAACATTATATTTCAGTAATATCAATCTGTAGACTGGCTGGTCGCTATGACTTCGTACAAAATGAGCGCTGCTATCCAGAGATTGTCAGTTTGGTGTAAGCATTCCTGACCGGCAATCAGGAGGTAGCGGGTTCAATTCTGGATTCGTCCTATGAATTCTACCAAATTAAACGGAACTTGACAAACATCATCTGTTTAATCTAATAGAATTTATAAGGAGAGCAAAAAATCGTACATCCAAGAATCGATGTATGTATGACTGGCTTCACTGTTTCTGTTCGAATAAGCTTAGCCACCTTTAAAAAAGATTTTTAAAAATACCAGCTGATCTTTTTCACCAATCATGTATTAGATTCTAGGCCTAGGCTGCGACGTTGCAATATCGTAGGCCGGGGCCTTGTATTAGAGGTGGCTATGGAATAAGTCTTTAGGAACCTTAAATTATGCATATCTGATTGGATCACATTTTTGTTACGTACATAGTTCCGCAGTCCTTCATTTGTTTGATGTGCCTGTTCTTAAATTCATGAATGACAACTATGACAAAAATCAGATAAGCTACGTAGTTCAGGAATGATTGTCATTTCAAATGAATTTGTTAAAAAATGAAATGGTTAAAAAACCTTGGCCCATGTAGCCATGTAAATCAACAACCATTTCATGTTGATTCGATAAACATTTGATTAATCAATTTCACATCAAATTGAGATTGATATATTTTCCAAAAATCAACCGCAACAATCTATTTTCACAGATATTGTGGGAGAAGTTTGCCACCACAGATGATCTCCAAAGATAATTTTATGAAAGTTATATTCATAAGTGATGTCACTGTGGCCAGAGAAGGATTCTCAGCCAACTACATTATGAAAAATGTCACTATGAGTAAGTAGCAAAATGTTGATCAATCTAACACTGTTTTTAATGATGTTTTAAACTTGTTCAATGATAAACTGATGCTATCCAAAATACTAACTCACTATCCTTTCAAGGGTTACTGAAAATATTGAACTACACAATAGAAGCTATTAAGTACCCTTTATTCCATCACAACACAACTGGATAAAAGAAACGGTATAACTCCTATCGTGTTTTATGTATGAAATATATTTATTTATTTATTTATTAGGTTGGCTCAAACAATACAATGATCGAAAAAGAAAAAACAGGCTATTGCCCAAAACTTTTTCAATTTCCTAATTTACTTTCAAATTATCCAAATATACATAGGTGATGTCCATTTCAATTTTCTACACCAAATCACAATCTGAGAATATAGATTAGAGTAAACAAACAATTTTAAATTCGGATAGATTGATAGTAAAACTTTCGTATGTTGTCTATAAGCTCTCTGTGATGACACCATTGAAGTTCAACATTTCAATGAATTCCTGCTCTGTTGTGCGGAAAAATAATAATATCATTGATTCTTATATTGAAATGTACATGCATGAAGAATCTCTACGGGATGAATATTCCTTTTTCAAAATTGTAATAAATGAAGCTTTGCTTTTCAATGACTTCCTGTGAAGACTCTAGAAAGAAAAATAAAAATATTCATTGATTCTTATGAGAGTGTCCATACATTATTAGAAAATTCATATGTTGAAAATGCCACATTGAAAATAATTATGGAATTTTTTGTGTAGTTCTCTCAGAAAAGAATGTTGAAGCTTTTCTTAGACAGGTGCTTTGAGATTGAATAGGGGCTTGAAATAATAAGTCATCTCTGTATCTATCTTAATCTATTCGCCCCATATACAACTCTGTCAAATTAACATGTATATCATTACGGTATTCATTTTTATTTTTCAATAAGCTTATCAATTCTTCAATCCTATTATCCACTTCACACTCTCTAGTATTCTATTTTTTCTCACTTATCTGTTCAAGAGCGACTCCTAACAAAGGGAACCTTGTGTTCTAGATGATTCTTTCTCTTGATCTCGTGGTAATGATGAACTGGTTGTGAACTGGATTCCCTGCACTAATCGATACAAACAGAAGTCATAGGTCTGCAATTGTTGTCTTGAATGAAATTGTTGTCTTGAATGAAATTGTTGTCTTGAATGAAATTGTTGTCTTCAATTGAAGTCTTGAATGCAATTGTTGAACTTGACTCATCGCTTGATTGAGATAAAAACGAAAAAATTCCGAGTGCAGATTGATTGAATTATAAAAAATCGGGAACCCCCATTTGTTAAATCAATCAGAACATTTTTCCTCCACCTTCCCCTCTTTTTATCATCAACGATAAGGCATTGTTCAGAAGACTTGTGGCTGGTATAAAGATACGCTGAAGTGTATACCAACCACAGTAGTAGCCTATCCAACAATTGCATCCTAATCTCTCATTTCTCTCAGAAGATGATAACTTCAGCTACGATTGTGCTAGTAGCGTCTCTGGTGCTTTTCTCCATATTAGAAATCAACGGTAATCCGGCCGTGGTGATTGAAGCAGATTATTATCCTTGGAAGAGAACACGAATATTAGGTGCGTATCTATTTATCTCTGACAAATTTCAAACAATTATAGTCAATAATTCTTATGATAATCAATAACCTATAAAATTAACATAATCAGTGGGGTATCCAGAAAAATATTACGGGAGACGATCATAACATTGGCATAGGAAACACGTGGACTTCCCGGGGTACCACAAGTGGGAGTGTGGTGTCAGAAATCTCGAGTAACAGGCTCTCTGACAAATATAGATAATATACCGTCAATTAGGTGCGATTCTACGAAATTTCTGCTTTAAAACAAACATTCCAAGTTATTTTGTGTTCAGTGAGCTACTCATTATATCGGGTTTCTCTTGAAATATTGTCAAATGCCCATGACTTTTTGATTAAATAATAACAAATAGAGTGGAATTGAAAAGAGTTTTAGAAAATGATAATTCCGTATTAAACCTGAATAGGACCAATCATTTTAGGTATCGTGTTATAATTTCGGCTTCAGAACAATTTTCAAACAAACTTGAAAATTGATTAAATTTGCTTCAATTATTACAGCAATGAGAATAAGTCATTATAACAGCAATGAGAATAAGCAATCATAACAGCAAGTGAGAATAAGCAATTATAACAGCAATTGGAAGAAGCCATTATAACAGCAATGAGAATAACCCTATATATCCATCATAAGTGAATTCTAAATCTTCATGTAAAATTTTCAAATTCCCAGTTTTTTAACCAAATTTAATATTTATCCAATTTTTTTGGGACAAATTCAACGTTTTATATGTGTTTATCACATAGTTCTAAAGGCTTAAGAACAAAAAGTTTTTTTGGAAGTGAATTTTTCATGAAGAAATTTCAAAGGCAAGATTACGAATGTATTCCAACCTTAAAATGAAAGTGTTATTGTGCATTAAATTATGAGTGGATTTTGAACTCTCAATTTGAAGCTCAGTTTTTGCAGGCAGGACACAGCAATGTCTCTCGGCTACAAAGGCCATAGAAGTTGTTGACTCTTTGAATGTTTCTAATTTTTGTATTGGCCTATGAGTGCATATGCATGTATATAACAATATTGAGTGAAATTTAAGTTAATTTACTTTCTAGTTGCAAATTTAAGTTACTTTCAAGTTTATCAGTTTATTGGTTCATAAGTGATAATGCGTCAATCGTGTATCTCCCATCCCGTACATGCATGATTCCATGATTCCATGATTCCAACCTTCCATTTTTAATATATTTACATTACATTTGTCTAACCTTTTTAGTTGTCTCCTGAAGATAACTAATTATCCATGTTCCAAAATATTTTGACATTTCACTGCCTAACTTCTGTCTTGGTTAAGTTAATGACCTGTAGCGCAAAACTATGGGAACCCAATCTATTATAAGTTTTGTGAAGGAATGTTATAATTTCACAAGAACCTGGGGTTGATACTACAGAACTCTAATAACTGATGAGTGGAAAGATGGCAAGATTCGGCTTAAATCTGAGATTGATTTTGCAAAATACTGCTCAGAAATGGACTTTGGAAAAATATTATAGAGACCACTACCTCCGTAAACAAAGCCATAGTGCATTCTGGTGACGTCAGCACAAGTAGGGCTCCTACATCCAAAGACCTTAAAGAGATATAGACCCACAATGCCTATGATGTTACTTGAAATTGAAGGCCGCCATTGGAGTATTTCAGCCCGAGGTATTATATCTATATATTTCTAATACTATATAGATTACAAAGGCATTGGTATGTAATAATCTTATAGTTTGCCCCCTCAATAGTCGATTTCAATTCCAAGTACGACACTAGCGCTGCATGTGAGTCTATGCATCTTTAAAGTCTTTGCCTACATCAATAAAAATTTGTTGATTTCAGCTAAACCATATCAGCTAGTGTTTTTATTGATGAAACCTGTGCTGACGTTACCATCAACCTGTCATGCACTATGGCTTTGTTCACGGAGGTAGTGACTAGAGTCGATCTATTTTTGTGTTCAATCAAATTACAATGACTTAATTACTCACTGGACACGCTTACTTGATGTAGTGATCAGTTATATCCTTAATGTTTGAGAAATTTCTCTGTTTTTGTATGGTTGAAAAATTTCATTATTCATTAATCATCTGACAATTTGGTAAAATGCGAAAATGAATTCACAAAATTCTATTTCAGACTCGAAGCCTCAATTGATGGTTTCGCAAGGACTTAGGCCGAGAAGACAAACAGATGGACTTCCCGAGCTTCCGGACTACGAATTAGGAAGAGAAAGAAGAGAAACACGAGTAGATGGACATCCCGAGATTCCAAATTCTGAATCTTCGTTACCTAGAAAAGAACTTCGAATAGAAAAACTCTCTTGGTCTCGTCAGCCCCATATAGTTCCAAGATTAAAAAGACAAAGCAACATTCCAGCACCTCCTCCCATTCCTGAGGTTGACGACGGAAGTCCACTCTGACGAGTTGAGAAGCGATACAACAGTTTTTAGTAGGATTTCTGCAGATAATTTGTATATTTTCAATCCCTTCTGCATATTCTCTACGCTTTTGATTAGAGTAACGTAATTAATATTCTTTCACGAAAAAATTGTTATACTGATTTTTTTAAGTGAATAAAGTCTATATTGAAAAATATTGTGTTGGTAATCAATGATCAGAAACATCAGTTATATTTTTGAGAATTCGTAAATATAGGTCTACAATTTCTGGTAACTTGCGATTCAGTGTACGGACATTTGCTTGAACCAATGTTGTTTCACGATTTAATCCCATCAAATGTAATTGACAAGTCTTGTTCAAGGGGATCCAATCCAAGGTTAAATCTCTTGCCAGGAACTCAGAAGCGATTAACACTGGAAACTTAAAAACTTTAAACTTTAGTTTTGCAAAAAAAATGATGAAACTTCACTTTTGCAAAATTTGACGAGGGTGTAGCTGCTATAATTTTCTAATTCCAAGTATCACTAGTTGGAGAACTAGTTCCCCTGGCATCCCTGTATCACTAGTACACTGGGTTGGAGAACTCGCTCAAGAATTTACTTATTTATTTATTTTATTGGATAGAGTAACAATACAGTAGTCGGAAAAACAGGTTATTTTTAAAAACTTCTTCAATTTCCCCATTTTTCCTTACATTGACCAAATATTATGTAGGTTATGTTGTAATCAATTGTTTGTAATCTTTGTAACACGCAACTTTCAATTATACAGAGTTGATGAAAATCATGGGAACAGCAAAATATTTCTCTAAATAGAATAATTTGACAGTAGGTTTTATTTGGGATCCTATTCTAGATGAGAAACTACTCTGTCGTTTTAACATCTTTGAACATCATAATATGAATCCAAATTCATTTTTCCTACAGTTACGTTGAAAAGTGGCCATTGCTGCACTGATTACAGAACGCAAAGAATCACTTTTCCGCTCTAGTGCGAGAAAAATTTTTCTGCACTCCAGATTTGCAACATGGCAACGCAATAGTATATTTCGCACCTAGAGCAGAAAATGAGATTTTTCCAGCTCGAAATCGGTTTTCAAGTCCGAGGCCGTAGGCCGAGGACTAGAAAAGATTGAGAGCTGGAAAAACATTTTTGCCCGTGGTGCGAACGATATTTTTCGCCACACTACAGGTATTGCTGACAAAATAAATAAAGAATACAAAATAAAGAATACTCGTTAAGCTATCGTACCTATCTCTTGATTTTAGTGGTAGAAGATTTGCAGTCAGGATTTCAGATTCTTTTAAAATTTCACTTGGAATACCACAGTCATCTTCAAGCATTTTTGAAAATTCGGAATGCACTAATCAACAATAAATAATTGAATAAAACTGGTTGCGAAGCGAATTAGTTTGATTCGAAACTGGAACTAAAATCATGGCGACTTCAGCTTATTATGAAAGTGGACACTCGCCCGATCTAGCGGATGACTTATTAATAATAATTAGCGCGTTGTTTCCAGCCATAAGCGGCCGGAAAGAGACAACTTTCTGGCCTAGACCGGAAAAGAAACCCTTTTCTGACGTCGTCTGCAAACAAGGTCTTTCAGATCTACGTAGGGACTGGAAAACAGCTGCTTTCTGTGCAGTGTGGCGAAAAATACTTAGTAGGTTATATGGAGCAACAGTGCAGCAAAATCAAAATGAAGTTGGTAACAGTGACTGCTGTGGCTGCTATAGTGAGCAGAGGTGCAACCAAGCACAACGCGCTAATTATTAGTATTAGATATTATAACCAAGGACAACATTTTTATTCAATTTGACAATAAATTAAGGTTTTTATCAATAATAAAATTACACAGAAAAACATTTGATGCATTTCAGGCAATTTTACCCATAATTACCCACTTCTCATATTCAATGGTAACTGTAGGAAAAACTTAATGTGAAATACGTGCGCAAAGTTCCTCTGCTGCACTCAACAAACCATTCCGCCCTCGCCTACGGCTCGGGCGTAAACGTTTCTTTCGGTGCAGCAAACTGTCACTTTGCGCACTAGATGCACAAATAACTATTTTCAAGTACGATGGTGTTCATGTGATACATCATTTCGATGCATTAAGTATTATTTTTAATTAAGTATTATACAAACGTGAGACGTAAGAAAGTTTATTGTTTTTTTGTTGATTTCAAGGCCGCGTACGACTTTATAGATAGGGATGCTCTCGTGTATAAACTATTAGAGATAGGAGTTTCAAATAAATTTGTCCGCATGATCAAAGCCTTATATGAAGATACGTCCTCAGTTATATGGTGTGATAAGGGCGTAACAGAAGATATCAGGCTTGTAAGCGGATTAAAACAGGGTTGTTTGGTATCCCCAATTTTATTCAATCTTTTCACATATGATATCTGTGAGAGTTTAGGCGGAGGCTTGATGGTAGGAGAATCAAAAATAAATTCACTTTTATATGCGGATGATTTAGTTCTCTTAGCTGATAACGTAAATGTAATGCAGAGTATGATCAACAGGCTGGAGCAATATTGCAACCGATGGAACTTAGTTTTGAACAGGGAAAAATCCAAAATGATAGTGTTTAGGAGGGGTGGTAGATTGAGTAGAAGTGAGAGATGGCATTACGGTGGGGAAGCTATTGAAGTAGTAAATGAATATAAATATTTAGGAATTACGCTTACACCCACCTTGTCACTAACAACACATTTTGCGAGTAAATTGACGGCAGCGAGGTATGGTATCAATAGTTTATGGCGTAAGCTAATTGGTAATGATGAGGTCCCAGTATCTACGAAATGGAAATTTTTCGAAGCAGTTAGCAAGTCAACAATCACATATGCAGGGCAGGTTTGGGGATGTCAAGAGAGGGAGGATATAGAACGTTTCAATAGGTTTTTTATTAAACGATTGTACGGTATACCAAAGAATACTCCCAACTACATAGTATATTTAGAAAGTGGTAGAGATGTTATGTGGCTTCAAACATTGAAAATGAATTACAAATACATATTGAAAACTCTTGCACAGCCGGATTCTAGATTTACGAAGAGAGTATCAATATTACTGACGCAGAAGAAGAGTGGTTGGTATAAAGATTGGAGAAAATTATTTTATGAATTTAATGAAGAGTGGGTAGATCCCATGAACCAACCAGATCTTTGGGGAAGAGGATGCGAAAAGATTGTAGCAGGATACGTGATAAATTTCAAGGTTTATGGTGGGACAGGGCAGCAACTTCTCAGTTTCATCAAATTTACTTTAATTTAGGAAGGAATGGATTTCAATCAGGTTATATAAATGACAATAATAAAAGAAGAATGATCAGCATTATTTTTAGGGCGAGGGGAGCATTATTGCCATTGAATTTTAGAGTGGATCGTGGAGAAAATAGTTACATATGTTCTTTATGCAACAGTTGTGAGGTGGAAGACACCTATCATTTTATTGGAAGATGTAAAGCCTTATCGGAATTCCGAGTAAAATGGTTCGGCTGCTCGGTTATGACTAATGAAATGGTACATGAGTATTTGAATGGCGAGAATTGGAAATGCTTAATAGGTTTTTTGACATCAGCACAGAAATATAGAGATTTTCTTGTAAGGGAATTTAATTTTTAAAGATAAAATTAGACTTGGTTTACATAATATTATCGATTTATCTATGTTAAATATCGGTTTATTTATATTTATAGTAAGTATAAGATTAATCTTCTGTAGCTATTAACTTTTATGATATGATTGTATAGGTAAAATTTTCCTTGTCTTTTCTTTTTCTATGGCCCTATGGTAGGAGATAATGATGCTTCATATGTAATTCAAGTTTTTTCTCAGTGTAATATATTTGATAAGTTAAGTAATTTACAATACATATGTGTACATTTACATGTACACATTTACATTTTATACATGTGTAATTTAGGTTCAATTTGAGTTGCCATACATTGAATTTATTCATTCATTTATTTTCTTGTTATTGTTCATTGAGTTACTTACTCACCATGTCAGATATATTCTATTTTAAATTTATTTCATAGTGCTGGCAAATGATCCGAGGAATGCTTTTTCAGTTGTTGCTGAAATTATTATCGAATAATGAATGATGTTTTTCAAAAGTGTAGTGATAATATTAGTTTAGGACAGATAAGGATGAAGCTGCTGGGGGTTGCTTTTGGTCTTCGATAACAAATGGTTTACGTTTACGATAATAATGGTTTGGTTTACGTTTGTTGTTTCATCAATTATATTAAGAAGTAGAATCCGAATTTTTTTTGGGAGAATTTTCTATCAAGATTAGATAGTAGAAACTACTCAACTCTGGCTGACGGCTTCGGCTAAGCTTATCGAATTTGAGCTAATAATACAATTTTTCATTCGTTGTTCTGTTACACTAGTGACATTACTGATTACTTGTGAAATGTATCTTTTGTTTTCTGAAATAAATTCGTTTATCTATCTATCTATCTATCTATCATTTCGATGCAGAGTTTTAAGAGGAAATAAATGGCGAAAACCGTACATTGATATCTCAACCTGTATAGCTACGTTTACACCATTTACAACATTCTGTTAATAACTTAATCCTTATAGACTCTATTAGATTGAACATAACACATGATACTTATTATACACATGATGAACTTATGTGTTTGCCAAGTTCCGTTCAATTTAATAGAATCTATAATAATTAAGTTATTAACATTTTGTTAATATCTTTGGTGTAAACGCAGCTTATCAGTTTGTTGATGTAAAATTTGTAAATTATGTGGTACTAGCAGGTAACCCGTGCTTCGCAAGGGTCTATTTTGAAACTTGACGTAATGAAATCCAGAAGAATTGAAAATAGGCCTATAAGAATCCTCGGTTGATTAAGAATTTATAAGCAGCATTTCAAGTAAATCAGTCCAGTAGTTCAGACTTGATGATGCGTCAAACATAATTTTCCTATCCTCTACACGTGTATACGTGTTTAAGCCAGTTCTTTCCTCTATTATAGTATAGAATATGATCGATCATCTATCGATCATCTTTTATACTATAATAAAGGAAATGAATGAGAATAAATTTTGAAAGGTTTGAGATATCGATGTGCGGTTTTCACCATACCTTTTCTCTGGAAATCCTGTATCGGAATCATGTATCATATGACCACCTTTCAATTTAAAAAAGAAGTTGGATTCAAAATGGCGGAAAAATTCGGGTGCGACGGAAAACCTGTTTTTATCATTCGAAAAGGATTCCCAATCTAATACCTATCTTCTAATTTCCCTTTTAAGAGAAATGTTCTGCTGCTTCCTTACAACAACTGAAAGCATGACAAATAATTGAAAACTTGACAAACTAGAAACTTGATGTAATCCAATATTGTAGAATTTGAAATAGGTTTATAGCCATCCTCGGTTAAGCAAGAATCTATGTGCAAAATTTCAAGTTAATCAGTCCAGCAGTTCAGACGTGATGATGCGTCAAACATAATTTTCCTATACTTTACACCTGTAAGCTATACGTGTATAATCCGTGTAATAAAGTAGATGTTCCTTTTTTAATCTCGATCATATGATTTGGTGATTTTTTTATGAGATCGTAATATGTACCATTAATGAAGTTTGAACATTTATTCTGAAAAATCTAGAAGGAAAATTGAAATTTGGGCTTCCAGGTGCACGAGATTGATATTTTCGGAATCTATGTTCAAAATTTGGAGATCTAAATCATTCCCGTTTCTCCGGTATGCAATCCACAAGTTGACATGTTTTGATGCGAACAAACGAACACACGAACAAACACAACCCTACTCTCTCTTATTATATAGATAATCACCAGCTGAAATCATGTGTCAGCGTCTGAGTGATAGCTCCCAAATAGCCTCAGCTGATTTCATGGATGAATGATTGAATGGAAAAACGGTAGTACAGTAATTGCATGCAATGAATTCTTCAGCTGACCAGATCAAAGCAATATTTTTTCTTATGTACTTTCAAAGTTATTTCTATATCCTGAGAAAGGACGAATGAGTCCTTATTTCTACCTTCCTGGACCTAGCAAAAGTTTGAGTGTGTCAATTTCGTTGTCCAACGAACTTGACCTGTAAAAAGGTTCGAAGAATACGTGTTCAAAATTTGAAGCCGATTGATCGATTTTCTCTTAAGTTATTGTAGAACATACAAACAGACAGACAACGATTTTGACCTCCAGTAAGTCAAAAGTGGTAACTCACTAACGCTCATTCAACTATTTCAAAGACAATGATACTTTATCAGCGATTGACAACGTAGACTCTCTAGAGTTCATTCATAGACCAATCACATTTTCGGAAATTCCATTCACGTAATAGGCCTACTGCCCAACATTTACAAGAGTTCCTCAATCAACTGAAAGTTGACATTTGGACTCAAAAAAAAAAAGAACAATGTTCTCATTCAACTTGAGGAGAAGTATCATGTCAAAGGTTATACTCTAATCTCAACTTATAGACTAATTTACTTTCAATTTCAAATATATCATTCATAGTGAGTTATCAGTTTTATTGCAGGGGAAAACAGCGCTAATCTGAACAAAACTTGCAATCTGTAGAAAAAGTGTGTGACATCGATTTTTTATGCAATTGGAATGATTTTCCTCGGGCTTTCCACTTCCCCACCATTGCGATAAGATAATATTTAGATTTCCGTTTTTATAACTGGTATTAAAAAAATTGTAGACTCACTCCCTCCGCCAACAAGGAAAACTAATAACACACATGTGATCAACAATTGTACGACATGACAAAAAATTTGACCCATATTAAAAAAATGAAGTATTTCTCAAGATTTTACGTTACACAGTTTTCGCGATAAAACATTATTTTCAAATTTTTGGTTGGTATAAAACCGCTGGGGAATAGTCTATCCACAGTAGTGATCGACATAGCTTCTTCTACAACACATCATTTATCAGCGATTTTCACAGGCGAAATGAAGTTATTAGCTATCATCCTTCTACTGGTTGCATCTCTGATGGCTTTCTCTGTAACGGAAATCTACGGTGAACAGAAGACGTATCCCTACCCAAATTACGGCCCAGGGCAACGAGGTGGTGCGTATTACTGAATCTAGTGGATAAATTTGAAGTTTTATAAGATGCGTTAAGAGTGAAATTCCAATTTAATCAAGATTTATAATATGGAACAGAAGTTATAGTTTTCAATAGTATTAAGAAATAATACGGAAAATTGTTCTATAAATAATATTTATTATCAATGGTTGATATTTACAGGGCAAAGTTGTACATTGTTCTACAGTGTTCTCTGTTCTTACCAGCAAAATGGTCTATGTTCACCATGGATATCCATGATGGATAAATATAGCCTCTATAGTAGGAGTATAGTACAATACTATACTGAGCCTGTACAATACTATATAATTTAGCTGATTAATGGATTAATATTAATGGATTTTAATAGGTTGGGAGTTATTAATTACTCTTGTAATTAAAATTTTAACAATTTTAATCTTTAATGGATTAATATTACAAAGAACTACTAGTACCCTTTTCTGATATTGATTTTCTCAACTTTTTTCACTTGATTCTCGCCATTATCTGGTGTTAAAATCATTTCTGCTAATAACTAGTCAAGTGGTATGTTACACACACATCTATTTCTAGACGTTCGATTGTTTGCCAAACTTGTACTTGACAAACCTAATCTGTTTAATCTGATAGAATTTATAAGGACGGCAAAAATCCTACGACCTGAAATCGATGTGTGCGTAGTGGTGGGTTTCCGTTTGAAGAAAACATGAATTACCCTATTAAAACATTTTAAACAACTGGTTTCGGCCTTTTGGCCAAATTTTAGTTCTTGGAGAAATGATTGGTAAACGAATGAAACTTAAAACAACATTTTTTTGAATGAATAACGAAATACATTGAAAAAACTGGTTGTTTTATTAGTAATCTGTTCTACTATTCATATTTCATCTTACATAAATTTTAAATACTACTATTTGCATTTCATTTACATTTATGCCAGAATGGCACACTGTCAAACGAGAGGAGGGCAAATTGAGCATCTTTTCAATGAAATGTTAACAGTAGTGAACAGGTTAATAAATAAAAAAACAGTTTTCTCAATGTATTTCGTTATTCTTCGAAAAAGTGTTGTTTCAAGTTTCATTGCTTTACCAATCATTTCTCCAAGAACTAAAATTTGGTCAAAAGGCCGAAACCAGTTGTTTAAAATGTTAATTTAATTAAAAACTAAAACTACAATCAGCCGCCATTTCGGATACAAGTATCATGAAACATCAATTTTTATTGATGCCATATTTTTTGTTTTAAAAAGGCCTTTTAAATGATGTACCACACAATGAGTGTTTACATTTGAAATATTCGAGTTAAAACCCCTAAGTCACCCCCTTATGAGGGGTTGAAATTCAGTTGTACGACAAAAGGTAGAGTACTCGATTAATAGCTTATCCTGAAAGTAACAGTATTATATCTACAACAGTCTCCAACTTATTGAAGGGTTCCCATACATATGACTCACTCTGTATGTATATACGATAGTATAGATATAGGAGGAGAATAAGTGAAAGATAAAACCATTAAATGCACTATCTTATCTATGACCACTATCAAGAAAATCCTAACAAACTGGAAACCTTACGAATTGAAAACTTGATGAACTAAAAACTTGACGAACTGGAAATTATCATCCTCGGTGGTGATAATGGAGATAAAGTGGTTATGTGGTAGTGTGGTTAAAGGAGCCACACAGCCCAGTTTCTCAATTATTCGTGAAAATACTTATGCTATTATTTTATCTCATAAAAATCTGTCCACAGATGAGAGAAAACCTCCCAGCCGCGGAAAACCAAGGCCTTCTTGAGAGCTGAGCTCAAAACAAGCTACAGAAAAACTGCTTCTCTTCAAAGAATTTTAAACGAATCCCGAAAGTGTGGTGATGATGAAGCTTTTTAAGGAGCCTCACAGCCCAGTGTCTCAATCGATAGCAGAAGTCATGTTTTCATGTAGTAGTTATATCTAGGAAATAAATAGTACTCTGTATCCGTATATATTGCTGCTTTATTTATTTACCCGAATTCACTGGTCCACCATCCTCCTCCATGTGACTATGGACCATAATATGTTCAACGCTAATCCACTTCCACATAAAGATAATAGATTGCATTTTATTATGTGTTTCAACCCGGGTTTATTCAAACAGCTGATCAATTTCCGTCTATACGTAGATGGTTCATAATATGAGCCTATACAATTCACCTAGAATACATATCATCATGTACCTAGCCTACAATTCTAGGTACCTTGAGCCTACCTAAAGCTGCGTACACATATTCGCGCTTCCAACCCGCACCGAGCACGCTCCTCTCTCGTACCGCCCTCGTACCACCATCGAACCACAGTCGCTCCGCCCACGCACCCATCATGAACGTTACGGAAGATGTTAGATCTTCTCGCGTTCCCCGGTCGAACCACTGTTGCTCGCCGGTCGATCATCAATCGCTCTGCTGGAGTGACGTTCGGTTGCGGAGCAGAGCGACAGTCTGTACGCACCTTAAGGTATGCACAATCTCAGTTCAAACATAGATGAATCAGCTGATCGTACAAACCCGGAATGTAACGCATTAGAAAGAATGCGACCATATCAACAACTATTCAGATTGTAACAGGTTCAAGGTTCAACGTAGTTGGTACATATGGCCATCAAGAGTCCAAGGCCCGGATGCACAGAAGCCTGTTAAATCTTAATGATGATTAGATTCCACGAGAACAAATCAGGGAAGGTCTTTCTGAGAAGAAGGCGTGATCTGATTGGTTCTAGTGGAGTTCTCGAGTTCACATACTTTTGAGCAACTGGGTGTAATTCAATACAATTTATTTGCCATTTTATAAAAATAATACAAATATTTTTCTCTTTTCTACAGTGCATCCTTAAGCTATGAATATGGAACAATATAAAAAGAAATAATGTGATAAAATTAAAAATAAAACACTTCAAAAACTTTTAATCATTCCAATGACATTGCTAGCATAGACAATACTTAGTCTGTTTGCTAGCAAAGAGTTGAGATTTAAAAATGATAATTCTGTGTCATTTATAAGATTTGAGAGAAATTGGAGTGGAAAAATTTGAATGAACAAGATTCAATCACCGAATCAAATCAGTTTTTGAGGGAATTCCATTTGCTTAATGCTGACCTGGATTACAATAGGCAATGGGATTTTTTTTAATGGATATCTTTACTATATATTCGATAAGAAATAATATGTCATAGGTTATAATCTAATAACTCTGAACTCTCAAATTCAGAGACATGAACAAGGAAATCTTGCCATGATTATCGAAGGTTCAATGTATTGAACAGCAAAAACCAGCTTGGAAAATCATATTTTTTCATATCAAAATTCTTCCCTGTAGCTTTCTTAATCTCATATCAAGAGATTTTTTCAGAACTTTCGACTAGTATAAAGCCATGCAGATACACCAGCTTGTCACAGTGATCATCCACGTTTCTCAGAACCATTTTCAGTGAATTGTTCAAAATGAAGTGTTCAGTTACGATTCTATTTCTAGTTGCATTGTTTGTGGTTTTCTCTGTAACTGAAATCAACTGTAGTCCAATAACTTCCATCGGAAAAAATATTCCATTTGGTAAACTACGGGCAGTGGAAGGAGAAGAAGAGATGATGGGAGACCAAGGATATGATGGTAAGAAGTTCCACTTTTTCAAATACATATGTTATTAATGATAATAATCATCTTCAACTGTGAAAAAGTCTGAAATTCATAAACAACTTAAAAACTAACCATTTTGGAATGGGTTATGTTTTAATTCTAATTTTGTAGTAAATACAAAAACGAATATTACTTGTATCAATACAAATACAAAACATTTCAAAATGATTTATTCATTCATTTATTGTTCAAAATACTACAATCATAATATAATTTTATGACATTGAAGGAAAAACTAGGCTGAACCTGTACTTTTCCTATTTATATTTTACTTGTTTCAAAGAGATTCGTCAAATCTTTTCAAGTTCTTCATTTTTCAAATTATGTTTGAAGTTACGGTACGTACTTTTCAAGTATTGTCAAATGACGACATGATTAACAATCAAATCTCCAATTGGAAAAACTGAAATAGATGAATTCGATTAGACGAATATTTTGTTTTGTGCCCTGTTGAGCATGTTCATTTCATTGTTTATGTTGCATTCACTTCTTATTCAACTTAGAAAGAGAGAGTGCCTTCAACTTCTATGGATTTTTCTCAGGATATGACACTTACTAATATAACATATTTATTGTTGGGAAATAGTTAATTCCTCCTATCGAGATAACAAGATAATATCATAATAGGAAATATATTATTAATGTTATTGATATTAATAAGATATTTAACCTACTCTAGAACATGGTACGCCATAGTGGAGTAGGTCAATTTCCACACAGAACACACTAAACATGTGGAGGACACATAAGAAATTTGTTGTAACTAACTATTGTAATTGTAATTTATCTCTTATTTCCTGTAATTGATGTAGCAGTTTTAGTTTTCTGGGGAAATAAACAATCATTTATTTATATTATTATCAATATTGAATAGGAAAGATAATTGAAAATTGAGGATGTCAGTAAGCATTCAACAATATTTTTCCAATGATAAAAACTAATCGGTGTAATAATAAATAATATTCGACATTAATTCCTACATTTGTTCCTACATTTGCGAAAAAATTTAGAAAGAAAAAGACGTATGAAAACGTTCCTAATATTATTGAATACATTAATACATGAGGAATTTATTTTTTGAAAATATTGTTACGAGACTGCTCATTCCATTATTATTGGTTATTGAAGCATAGTGGAAGTATTTCATTCATACTGGAAGTGGTGTGATACTATTGGCCAGTCGAACCTAACGGAAGCTTTCGTCTCTGATTGGCTGACCTCGATACGAGGAGATGATATACTGAGCTGTGATTGGCTGTTTGCTTGGACCTGTCACGCCCTCGTTTCACAGTGGGTGGAGGTTAGATAGTTCGAATAGAAAGTGAACAAAAATGGCAGAACAGTTGCAAATAGATGTTTAAACGACCGTCTTCAATAAGAGTGAGGTTTTGAATAATTCAATACCAATAAAGAACAAATTGTTATTGTTAATAAACGGAAAGGTGAAACATAATTATTTCAACTTAATCAACCAATAAACATCAAAGTTGGTTTCTACATTGATTTATCAAGAAGTAACTTTCTCCTCTTAAGAGGAAAACAATTTAAGAGAAAACAATTTTCATCTTCGCTGCGTTCAAATACTTTAAATAGTCAGTGATTTTTATCTAAAACTCCACTCAACTCTATCTAACTTCACTCCATTTCGTATTTCAAGAGCTCTGACCTCAATAATATGACTGCCTATGAATATTATTATTATCCCTATTGTAATGTTTTCTCAGGTTGAGTATCTCTCTCTGGATATAATAATAATCAAGTATTATATTGATAATTAATAAATTATATTCTTACTGAATTTTCCATAGAATACGTATATTCTAATGTAAATACAGTTTCATGATTGTTTACTTGGTTTCCTAAAAGATTAGATTTTCGTTTTCTAAATTTGACAACATTTAGTTAGAACAATTTATCAATTTCATACAATTTTTTTCAGAGTTTAGGCCACCAGGACCAGGAAGACCAAGCAGGCCACTATACAGAAGAAAAAGGTAAGAAAATTCATAAAAAGGTTTCCTCAACAGAATTTTTCATTAAATTTATTTATTTCAAAAGGCAACTCTTCACGAGTATTTCAAGCCCAGGTGATAATGAGGGGACAATGCCACACAAAAACAAAAAAAATTAAAATAATAAATAAATCGTGTTCTTGAATGCTTTCATTTGTGATGATAAATGAATAAGAGATTATGAAATGGAATATGAGAACGAGCAGATAATCTTGTAGTCTATTGAATGACAACAATATATTTGATAGTGAAAAGCCTACCTATTTAGAGTTGAAATTATACTAAAGACGTTAATTCACCGAAAACTATCTCCTCATATTGTTTCTTAATCCTTAAAAATATCTTCTAAAAGTAGGCCTATCTCCTTCAGTGTTTTCTCTGATAGAGAGGTTTACAAAATCAATAGATATTCTTGAAATGAGTTATTAAACATTTTATTGGATTACTGTATTGAATAGAATATCATATTGAATACTCAGTAACTGTTATTAGTGAGAATTGCTCTTATGCTTTAAAATGATGGAATTTCTCCAAAGATGTGGAATTGAGTTGAGATCTCTATTTGAAGTTTTCCTTACCATTGATCATTACAATATTAATAGATACAAATGCGTTGATCTAGACATTTTTGCAAATAGTTGAAAAGTCCAAGTTAGTTTGATTCGTAATCTTGTCACAGTTTTCAAAAACAGTAATGCGGGTATTGATTCAAGTAAAACGGAGAGACATCAAATGATTTGGAAAAATCCGTTTATTCAAAAGTAAGTTGATATTGCAGCCTGTAGAGTTCACTGAAGTGAAATATGGGAAATTCGAACATTATTCAAACCAAGAAAAATAATCCTTGAATAGGTAGATTTCATATCAATGGTGACCTGTTATGAAACGACACTATTTTTCAATACAGCTTTGTGCTTTATAGAGGATCATGTACGAAATCTATTTAAATAACCATGAGTTCTACAATAACAACACCGTAGGAAACCCCGTTTTCACTCAGACAACATCAAGATTTCAGAAAATAGGGCTCCAGCTTAGTTCTTTAGGAAAAATAAAGGCAGTCTCTAATCTTCTACTAAAAGCAGAATTCTACTATATTCTGATATTAAATTGAGAAAATCTTTAATTCATTTTGGTTTTTTTTTTGTAGATTCGCAGAATGGCTTGGCCTACAGTCAGCAGGGGGAGATCAGGAACCCCAAAAGAACTCGATTCTGTCGTAGAATGCTACCCAATTGACGTCTACTATTGTCACCTATCTATCAGATTCAAAGTGGATACTTTAAAATTAATTAATGATTCAATGAATAAAATTATCGAATCATCTATCTGAATCTTCAAGTCAATTGGATCGCATTTTTTACCTCAATTCACATTAGTAAAAGAGTGAGATTGGAACGTTTTTAATTAGAAATGGAGAGTTGGTGGAGGAATAAACATTCTACCTGTATGGACATTCGATTTTATTTTATTCATTAACCTGCCAGAATCAAATTAAGACTATAATCAACAGAGCTACACTAGTAGTTCTGTGAACAGTAGACCTCGCGCTCAGTTAGTTACATTGACCTGTTGTTATGTTTTCTCAAAAAATAATAAATAATTTATCAATTTAAAATGTCTAGAAAAAATCCTAAATAAACATAGAGCTTTCTGCCCTATCATACCGTGACGTGTCGTCCCGGAATGTGAGTGTGAGTGCTGTTATCAGGTCTGGCTGCAACTGTCTACAACGTTGATGGAAAGATACATTTTCAAGATGTTCGATGTTTTTGAACGGGTAGTATTAAGGTGCGTACAGATATACGCGCCGCGAACATGAGCAATTCACTTTTAATCAGCTGACTATATCAGTATTTTTACAGAAAAGGTAAGATACAGATATAAAAAGCTTGGCATCAGCTGATTAAAAGTTAATTGCTCATGGTCGCGGCGCGTATATCTGTACGCACCTTTATAGACCACTAGACAGCTGATTTATGATGAATAATTCTATAGTCTGATTTTTAATCCAATATTCACGTATGAAGGAGGCTCCTTTTTCTTTTTATATTATCCTTGAAATGCAAAATTTCCAAAAACCTTGTATATACGTCGACGCACAATTTAAAAAGGAACATACCTGTCAAATTTTATGAAAATCTATTACCGCGTTTCGCCGTAAATGCGCAACATATAAACATTCAAACATTTAAACATTAAGGGAAATGCCAAACTGTCGACTTGAATCTTAGACCTCACTTCGCTCGGTCAAAAAAATGTTGATGTTATCTTTTCCATCAGCCTGACAGGACTAGATTACAAGGTAACAAAACAACAAGAGGGTACATTTTTCTACATTGTCCTAGATAAAGAGTGAAGGTTCGGTATATGAATAATTATACAATTATTCTTTTCGAATATCAAATAATTATCAGTATTTGATGATAATCAAACTCAATAGTTTGATAACCATACTCATTCAAGTACGAAACAAATTCATTCATACTAATAAGAATTTGAAAGAAGGTTCTAATAATTCAATTTAAAAATCAATAGACTCATTCCATCAATAAATATTTCAGTGTGCAGTGTATATTATAATCTTGTTACTGGTCTGATAGCACTTTCTCAAATGAATGCCTCATGAAAACAATATAAGAAACTGGTTTCATTTGTTACTCCATTATCAACCTCTAGTAAGCACTAGTAAGATATCCTTAAGCCGATTTCTCTGGAATTCCGAGGTTCAGTTACAATATTCTAAGATACACGGAACGGAAAGAGTATTCTTATGTAGACATACAGTACACTCGAATATACCTGTGTAATTTGGAAATATTCAATACGCAAGTGAACCGGTCTCTTACTGTTATATATGCTGATGTAGGCTGCCGGCATTAATCCTATAAACCTTATTATGAGTCGAGCTCAGGTTCCAATACCACAATGAGGGGGTCAGAATACAAGGGGTCCAAGTGACATTTTTCATTTTTTACTTTCCTTGCCCTATTACCATAGGTAAGGAAAGTATTGCTTTCCGAAAAAAATTAAGGTACCCCGATTTCTAAATTTCTATACGTTTCAAGGTCCCCTGCGTCCAAAAAACTGGTTTTTGGGTATTGGTCTGTATGTGTGTGTGTGTGTGTGTGTGTGTATGAGTGTAAGAGCGTCTGTGTACACGATATCTCATCTCCCAATATTAACGGAATGACTTGAAATTTGGAACTTAAGGTCCTTCCACTATAAGGATCCGACACGAACAATTTCGATCTAATGCAATTCAAGATGGCGGCTAAAGTGGCGAAAATGTTGTCAAAAACAGGGATTTCGTGATTTTCTCGGAAACGGCTCCAACGATTTTGATCAAATTCATACCTAAAATAGTCATCGATAAGCTCTATCAACTGCCATAAGTCCCATATCTGTAAAAATTTTAGGAGCTCCGCCCCATCAATGCAGATAGATTCCCAATTATCAGGCTTCAGATACAATTGAAAAAAAAAATCAAGTGGAGTAGATTGAGCATGAAAATCTCTACAATTAATGTTTAGTAACATTTTCCCCTAAAATTGAAAATAAGCTTTAAATTCGAGGAAATGTGATTATTCAATTGCAAATTATTGTTGATTCTATTAAATCATTCACTATGAAGAGATAGCAGAGGTTGGAGTGTGTCTCCAGCGTTATTGCCCTGTCACCAGCTGGCTCAAATCTTTGAATAGTAGACTTGAGATGCGCGGGAACACTAGCGTCAGGTGATCAATTTTCATAACAGCAAGGAAAGTTGTGTGAGTGCGCCACACCAGATTTTTTGAGTTAGCTACAGTAATCGATAGCTGAAAGTGGGAAAAATCTAGTATACAAGAGGTATAAGTCTGATCTGTGCTGACATCTGGTGTAAAATTGTTAAACTCCATTTTTAAACAGCTGTTTATTCGATTAAACAAGGGGTCCAAGTGACTTGGATCCCTTGTTTACAGGACAACGGCTGCTTGTACTCATCAAATTAAATTTAACCTTCATTAAGCCATGACACCAAGCAAAAGATACCTCAAGAACCAATTAGCTAATCAGATAATATTGCGATGAGGTCATTAACCATTGTTAAATTGCTGGTGAATTTGATAGATTTATGTGTAGCTAGACAATAGAGTTTTGTTTGGTAAACAAGGGGTACAAGTGATACTTCTTATCACTATTCAGCTGATAATTGAGACAGGAGAGCAATTTGAGACATGAAACTGTACGTTTGATTTGGAAAAGTGTACTGAATAGTTATAGGAATAGGTGAATATCATTTCTATATTCATTTCATGAATGAAGAAAGTTAATTAATGTAAGTAAACTTAAGCTCAATTTTCTCGAAACTAACAATATGTCACTTGGACCCCTTTTATTATAACCCCTTCACATCGAATCCCCATAATTGAATCTATTGCAGGATGATATCCTTATAACAGATCCTGTACTGTATCTTATCATGAGTGAGAGAGATAGTGATGAGTGATGACTGATCTCATCAAGGGAGTGAGAGAGATAGTGCTCAGGCTCCAATACCACATCGAGTCCTCATTATCGAATCTATTACAGAATCGAGTTCCCATTGCAGGATCAAATCCTTATTACGAGATCAAATTCCTATTACAGGATCAAATCCTTATCACAAGGTTCAGCTGATATGATCAGGCAAATTGAATCATCCTACGATACGTACAAGAATGCGATCACAGTAACGAGGTTGATACAGCAAATATCAAGAAGACAGAGAGAGAGAGTGATTGAGAGAGTGAGTGGGAGGGGAAGAGTGAGTGAGTTGAAGGGAGAGATGAAGCGCGCGATAGTGGGTGGAAGGAAGAGTGAGAGGGAATGAGAGAGTGAACGAGAAAGGGTGGGCGTGAGAGAGAGTGAGTGGAAATGGGAGAAAGGCGAGTGAGTTCAAGAGAGACAATAGAGAGTGAGAGAAAAAGTGTGTGAGATAGAGCGAGTGGATGAGTGAGAGAGTTGAAGGGATAGGATGAGAATAGAATTGTGTTTTGTTTGTTTCGTAATTCTTTGTAATTTTGTTTTGTGTGTTTTTAATAAATTGAATATTGAAAAAAAATTGAAATAGAATAGAATAGCTGCCTTTATATTTTACCTAGGAGGGCGGAGTTAGGGCGCAGCCGGCCCTCTCTTACACTCAACCCTCCAATACAACGCTAATAATTACTAAACTAAACAAATCAAATTCAGAGAAAAATATATTTATACAATATTACAAACAAGGTAAATAAATAGAGAGATGTAGAGATAAATTGCGTGATAGAGAGTTGAAGGAAGAGTGAGAGAGAGTGAGAGGGAGTGAGAGAGAGTGGAAATGGGAGAAAGGGTTAGTGAGTTCAAGAGAGACAATAGAGAGTGGAAGAAAGAGTGTGTGAGAGAGAGAGTGGAAATAAGAGAAAGAGAGAGAGCGACCTTAACCGCTAAATTGGAATCTCGATACGACATTATTCGTTGATAAGATGAGGGTGGAGATAGTGTTACAAAATTGGTGGTACAGTACGTACGATTCACTTCAACCTTTCAGCATCATTTGAACGAGAAGCGTTCGTTTCTTTTATGAACAATGATGACAGAATAAGTGAACTCTCTCCAGAATTACGAATAGCAAGATGGAATTGAGATGCAGGGCAGGAAAACCCTTTTGTAACTAGTGTGGGATCAGATGGGGAACATGGAACGGGTAAAAATCTGAGATGTGGCGGTTAGAGGTAGCTCTAGATGATATACATCCATGGAACAATACGGGTTTTCCAAAACAGGAACGTTACAAGAGAATACATTTCGAGCGGCTGGCCTGTTTATAAGAGAATTTCTAATCCATACAAGTTCATATAGAATAGTTATTTGTGCAACTAGTGCGCAAAGTGACAGTTTGCTGCACCGGAAGAAACGTTTACGCCCGAGCCGTAGGCGAGGGCGGAATGGTATGTTGAGTGCAGCAGAGGAACTTTGCGCACGTATTTCACATTAAGTTTTTCCTACAGTTACCATTGAATATGAAAAGTGGGTAATTATGGGTAAAATTGCCTGAAATGCATCAAATGTTTTTCTGTGTAATTTTATTATTGATAAAAAAATTAATCCTAAAATCCTAAAGTCCTCGTTGTCCTTGGTTATAATATCTAATTAATATGTTGTTGGTTATCCATCTTGTTTCCACTATAATTATCACTATTAAATTTTATAAAACTTTTAAGTGAAAAAACACTCACATTATTTGATGTGCGATACCAGCACGAAACGGACGTCGCCACATCAAATAATGTGAGTGTTTTTTCACTTAAAAGTTTTATAAAATTTAATAGGTCTAATTAATAATTTGCTCGTTGTGCTTCGTTGCACCTCTGCTCACTATAGCAGCCACAGCAGTCACTGTTACCAACTTCATTTTCATTTTGCTGCACTGTTGCTCCATATAACCTACTAAGTATTTTGCGTTGCCATGTTGCAAATCTGGAGTGCAGAAAACTTTTTCCCGCACTAGAGCGGAAAAGTGATTCTTTGCGTTCTGTAATCAGTGCAGCAATGGCCACTTTTCAACGTAACTGTAGGAAAATAATATTTCTTCTCATTTTATTATACAAATAATCCTTGAAGAGGTTTATATTTTACAGTTCATCGTGCCAATACCCACGGTAGTTAGAAGAAGATCTTCTTCAATATACCGTGCCAATACCTACTATTACTCTTACTACTATTAAATAATAGTAAGTATTGATCGTGCCCACCTTTGTACCTACTCTACGGGTGTAATCACACTCATTTGAATCTATAAAACTGTAATATCATAGGAAAAAATAGCATAAGAAAGTTTTTAGCGTGAATATTGATTTTTTGGAACTTTTCCATAATTGAAGATACTTGAAATCCACTTAATTTGATAAAAAATATTATTTCACAGGAGTATGCCTTAAATATAAGAAAATATCCCATGGTACAGATAGTCTATGTTCCAATTTTTAAGCCGATTTTTTGTTAACTTAAAGGTGCGTACAGATTTACGCGCCGCGAACATGAGCAATTCACTTTTAATCAGCTGATGCCAAGCTTTTTATATCTGTATCTTACCGTTTCTGGAAAAATACAGATAAAATCAGCTGATTAAAAGTGAATTGCTCATGCTCGCGGCGCGTAAATCTGTACGCACCTTTAAGTTAACAAAAAATCGGCTTAAAAATTGGAACATAGACTATCTGTACCATATGGGATATTTTCTTATATTTAAAGCATGCTCCTGTGAAATTATAATTTTTATTAAATAAAGTGGATTTTTTTGACAACATTTCAAGTATCTTCAATTATAGAAAAGTTCCATAACATCAATATTCATGCTACATACTCTCTTATGCTATCTTGTATATCTGTACGCACCTTTAGCCTATCACTGTCCATTACTGTCTATTATTACTGTTTTGTCTGGGTGAAAGTGTAAGGAGCATGCTAAAATAAATTGGAATTTTGACAACATTTCAAATCTCTTCAACAATAGCATAAGAAGATATCCCATGGTATATAGGGCGTTTATGTTCCAATTTTCAATGTTAACTCAAGCCGATAGTCCTAGTAGTTCTTCGTGAAGCTATGTGACGCAGGTATTCTCTCATACTGTGCCGTTCTTACAGTCTCACCCGGCCAAAACAGTAATAATTGACTGTTGTAGTCGACAGTGATCGGCTTGCGAGGTACGGTAACAAAAATCGGTTTGAAAATTAGAACTTACCATGACGATATCTTCGTACTTCTAATAATATTATGTTGTTTAGATATATGAGCGAGTATCCTCTTAAAATGTATGAATTCAGGGCTACTTTCTTGTATTTATCTTCTTCTTCTTCTTACAAACAAGGATTAGGCTTTAACCTGTTCCGACTCACATCTAGCCAATTATTCAAATAAACATAAAAAATCCTATTATTGCCACCGCTTGCGTGGTCTGCCAACATCTCTTTTGCCTACTGGCTGATAATATTATAGACTTTGAATGGTATTCTTTCAGCTGACATTCTTTAAACATGCTCCCTCCATTGATGCCGATTCTCCGTAACTCTTTCATTCATGCTGCAGATTTTCAATTCATTCCTAATATCATCATTCCTGAAATGATCATTCTTGTATTTATAAGATAGAATATTATGGATAGAAGAAATAAATAAATATATAAATATAATATGTCTTATTCATTATAGAACTATAGTATTCTTATTGAATTATTTTATTAATTTCAAAGGATACTATAATTATTTTTAATAAATGGGTGAGTAATATATAAGGTAGCCTATTTGAATAAATACAAATGATAGTAGTTATAATATATTATCATCTTACTGATACCTTATAGTGCCCTGCTACATAAGACAAATCCCAAACCATACTTTAGCGACTCTATACCCTTATTGTACACGGGAAATCCCAGCCCCTAAAATATACTAGTGCCTGCAGTATTTCAGTGAACGCAATTTCCCAGGATTTAGGCTGGACCGTATTCGTACGTGACCGCATTTGCCTGTACGGTTTTGCTTTTGGTCTGTTCGTTATTTACCATTCACCTCACAACTCAAAAGACTTACAATGAGAGCGATGGGGTTTTGATGTAGATTCGAACCTAACTCACCATTTTGAATGGCAGAACAACAATACAATTACTTTTGGTATTTGTACAAAAATACCTGATTCAACTCGACTACAAAACAATATCAGAAATATTTTTAAATTGTTAAAATGTACTCAGGGATACTTTGAAATTTTGAAATTATAAAAATAATAGATTAAAACTACAAATTATAACAACTACGGTAGTTTTAGTGATCCACACCATCTTCAGGTTTTTAAAAAGAAGAAAAGAAGTTATATTTTTAATGTATTATTCTATCAATTTAAAAAAGGGTAACCTACTATAATTCTATTTTCATAAATCATTGTTTGAATTGATATTTCACATAATATCGTACCTAACATTTGAAGATACGACGCTGTTTTACCTACACCGACTGAAGCATTCTCGCACATACATAATATGAATGTATACACCCAATGTATATGTGCAGTTTGCATACATTACTATTCCTCTGAAACTCTTAATACAGTACTAATATCAGAAAAGCACTCCAATCATACATTACTTTGTGTATGTATAGGTCGGTTGCGTACGTGAATAATCTACCATAAGTTTCTATTATCAAGCTATCAATAATCATGATAATTCTCAATAATATTTTTATTTATGGAGTCAACAGGTAGAAATCCATTTAGTTTCCTTCACAAAATACAACAATTTTTTTTTCTATGGATGAATGAATTTTATTTGCCAAAAACAAAATACAAAAAAGCTTTACAAAAAATAAATATAAGTATATGCTACTGCACTTAAACCAAGATACATACATTTATTTAATTAGATATAAATAACGAAATGATATCCTTTACATTACAAACAATAGTTTTAAAATGAAGATTCAATTTATGATCACATGCATAAGTACAGTAGGTGAGGCAAAAACACCGGCAAATGGAAGATTCCTTGTGCGCCAGTGTGAGTCGTAAATCAGCTTAATCAGGGATGTAATGTATAAACTTGAATCTAGCGTATGAAGTGTTCGAAAATATAATTTATAATATGAAGTTGATTATTGTATAAAAGTCAACGATTGGAAATAATTCAAGTTTAGCCATGCCTCTATGGCTCTTTTTCTGTGTTTATTATTTCGGAAACTATTAAGTGGAAATTCACTTTCTAGTATATTTATGAATTTACTGCTAATGTAGTAAATTACAATCAAGTAACGCATACAATCACGAATAACCAAGCTTCAATCTGTGATACAAAGCAATAAGGCTCTATTAGCCATTCCATGACTAACGTCACTAATATTATTCAATTTCTATCTGAATTTGGGAAAGGAACAGTTTTGGGCTTTAAGCATGTTGTTCCTTTCCCACTCATTCATAATAATTGAGAATGATATAGTATCTATCAATGTATAATTAATTAATTATTAAATATCACTACCAATTTTTTTTTTTTTAATTTTCAATAATATTATATTCAGCCACTCCAGGACTAATGCCACTCCAACATTTATTTCTATAAGAGCATTGCAATTATGTAATCCATTTTTCTAATGTGTGCGAAGGTAACGTACTTTCATATTATCAGTGAGAAAGCGTACAAAACAATTTTACTAAGTAATCCAACACCATTCCTTCAAATGCTTGAAAAACATAAAGCTCAGAACACCATCCATCAACACTATTCGATCACGAATGCTCGACAAACATTCCAACACTATGTGAAACACGAAGTGTAGTTTTTAATACAGAAATAGTGGCAAGTTCATTTTTTTCTTTGGTACCGGACGTGCAAACATTGTTTATTTAATCGACTGCAACGACCACTTAGATTAATGATTCCAATGGTGAATTTGGAATTGGTCGGCTGGCAAACAGAATTCATAACACATTCGCGTGAACGCAAATGACCGTCATTATCCTAATGGATTGGGTGCTTATCAAAATGTCCCAGTGACAGTTTCACCTTCTGTATACGAGTGTGTCATCATTCATCAACAAAAAATCAATACTACGTCATCATCTGAATCCTATGAACGTGAAAAACCCGCAAAAACTCAACACCTGTGATTATGAATAATTTTCAAAATAAAATTATTAAACAACTTCCGGTAACAAATAGGAGTAATAGCATAGAATAAACAATTCTTCATCAAAATCTTTTATTTATAATACATTTATGTTTTCTTCTGAGAACTTTCCTTTTTTAAGCCGCGTTTACATCAAAGTTATTATCGAAATGTTGATAACTCAATCCTTTTAGATTCTATTAAGGTGCGTACAGATATACGCTCCGCGAACATGAGCAATTCACTTCTAGTCAGCTGACTATATCTGTATTTTACATAAACTGTAAGATACAGATATAAAAAGCTTGGCATCAGCTGATTAAAAGTGAATTGCTCATGTTCGCGGCGCGTAAATCTGAATGCACCTTTAGATTGAACATAACTTATCATGCACATGATGAACATATGTGTTTGTCAAGTTCCATTCAATCTCATAGAATCTCTAAGGATTAAGTTATTAACATTTTGTCAATAACTGTGGTGTAAACGCAGCTTAAGAATTGTTTTCTCTGGTGATAGCAAATAAGACAATAATATAAGAAACCTTAACGATCGCAGGGCACAAAATCCAATTGAGTACAAATACCCTAGAATGAGGTCATTGCAGTGACATCCTATTCGTTCATTGGTTCTAAAGGAGCGTTAACATTGATCAAGTTATCTTTTGAATTCAAGTTTTCTAGAACATTTTATTCAAATGAACGATTTTTGCAAACTTGGGGTCAAGTAGTAAAGTGGGGTAGGTTGTATTGTACCTTCCATCAGTAGGTTTGATTGTACAAAATTCAAGTTAAATGCGAAAGTCAAACAAGTTCAAAATTCACCTGATTGAAGAAAATTGTCGATTCAAGTTATAGATCAACAAAACTTTATGAAGGATCTACATTGGTATAGTAGATCCAAGTTTTTGTTCTTGGATTCAAGAAAACTTTACTAATGTACACGCCGCTTAATAAGATGGTGCTGTTATAGATGACGTCATTGTACGGCGGTTAACTGGGATCTGACATCTGAGTTTTTTTTTAAACACTAGTCGAGTGGATCAGATGATGGCTTTATGATTCAGAGACCCGGGTTCAAATCCCGGCCCGGGCAAGATATTTATCTCGGGCCACTCCCGTGTTTCGGATGGACACGTTAAGCCGTCGGTCCCGGCTGCCTAAAAAGCAGTCGTTAGGTCATGTCAGAGACCCTGAAATCAATCAGCTGCGACCTGAAAACTCTGACACCAGACCTGAGCCAGCCAGGTCACTCGATATTATTATTATTATTAACAGATAGTTAGAAAACAGAACTTGATTCAATCACTTCAAATTCCTATGAGAAACGTATTCCTAATGCAATCATAGGTACTCAATGAATGGTATTATTTTATTATAAAATAGTGTTCAATTTAGCATGAAATTGTAATGATGTAATGAACAAAATTGGAAAACAATTCAATCCAACCCTGTAGAGGAGTTAAACTGGATTCTGTTAGAAGTTACACACCAAATAATCAGCTATTTTTAGCAGCAGGCCTCTATTTTCAACGGTGAAAGTCACACAATTGATTAAATTGAGGGGTAGAAGAACACCCACATACTCCCACATAACACTGAAAAGTAACCCGGGCTTTCGTTCTACATACGTAATAATGAGTGATGAGTGAGAGAGAGAGAGTGAAAGAGACGGAGAGTGAGAGAGAGAATGTGAATGAGTGAGAGAGAGAGAGAGAATGTGAATGAGTGGGAGAGAGGGCGTGTGAAAAAGAGTGAGAGAGAAAGAGAGTTGGTGGGAGTGAGTGATCGGGAGAAGCTAGGAAATTGCTAGGGAGCCGATAAAGAGTAGAGTTGATTAGTTAACAGGTGATGTGGTCGTAATTTTCTTGTCCAATTTGGTGTACATCTGTGTTGCGGTGTACATTTGGTGTCCAATTTGTAGAACATTTGTGTTCCATTGAGCAGTGATTTGGATGCTTTTGTTACAAATGTCTGCAATTTGCAATCAAAGCACGTGGCGAGATCAACAGATTTTCTCTGCAGGCACATAGTAGCTCTGAGCTGTTGGAGCTCGGAAAACTCTATCGACTAACAGAGGATTAGTTCAAGGACTCGACTTAATTGGTACGACCCACTTCAAATCAGTTCTGTTTGATTCAAAAAAACTGAAGTTGCACTACGTAGTGTCATGTTCTGCTCCTGGGAGGGGCATGAACATGCACTAAAATTGATAATTATAAACTCTTACCAATTAAACCAAAACTATAATCGTAAACCATGGGCAATATTCTTCAACGTTTAATGCCCCACTGTTTTGTTCCGTAGAAAGAAGAGGACGCAAAATGAATAAGTGATTTATGATTAGAATAGTCTGATTAAATAAGATAATTAAACGGTTGTAATATTTGAGGTTATGATTCAATGATAGATATTTGTAGGTTAGATCGGTTGATGTTTGTTTAATCGAATTGTCGATATCACTTAAGTCGATGTATTGAAGCAGAATGACTAATATATGGATGGGACAGATTGAAAAAGTTAATTCGCACAGCAGAGGGTTTGACGGTCTACGAAGGTAGCCGAAGTGAGGGATCTGAGACTCTAACTTAATATGGTAGGTGGCTATAATATAGTGAGGTGGAATTAAATTCACTTTAATAATAAAATACAGTGCAACTTGAATCTGCTGAAAATAAATCCTGTTGTCACTATGATCAAACAGAGATAGTAACTTTGGAGTGAACCTTTTCTCCAAGTGATGACCAATATATCCAGAATCCAATACTCGTGCCGTAATTTGGAAAGATATTAGACCGTATGAAACAACAGGTAGAATGGCAAATCCATGCGAACCAGGTCTCTGATAAATACTATAGGTTATGTAGCGAAGTGCTGGACCAAAATAGTAAATATTTCGAGCACCGAGTTTAATTCTAACGTTGTCTATACGATCTATTACCTCTCTTTTCAACGTTGATCGGCTGATGTTGCAGGATTCACTTCACCTCGGTGTAGCAGGCCGGTGGGAGTCGATTTACTATTTGATTCTGTGGGATACTCCCAATGACAGAATTTATTACTTGATAAGAAAAACGACCACCACTTGCCACCAGAATAGATAATAGTCTAATGATAGATACTATACTCGCTACTGTCTGACTATTGCAAAACAGGACGTGTCCTGAATGATCAATGTGTGTCAGTCGAGAAAGAACGAATTTGGAGGTAAAATGAAGTAAATCCAGTTTAACAAAACGGTAAAATGGATATATTCTGATAGATAAACTGTTACAGCAAATATGGAATAAATTAATGAACAAATTATGTGAATAATACTTTTCAATAGATACAAAATAAATGTTGGTTGATAGTAGATTTGAATCTTTAATTTATAAATATTATATAGAAAGTTCGGTATTCTTCAATTAAACAAAATGAAATGGATAATAGCCCTTGGAAGGGGTCATAAACTGAATTAGCTCAACAAGAAAAAACAAGTTAATATGAAATAGTGATTCAGAAAATAGAATAAATTAATAATTGTAATTATTCTCAGGGTGTGGTTTCGCCTAAGGAAAATAGACCTTTTAGCTAAGTACAGCGTGGATAGTTAAATGTATTTAATATTATAAAAATTAATTATGATAAATTTTGTACCCTTAGAACTATAGTCATGACTTTTCTAACTGAACGAATTTATGCGCTGTACAATTTTCGCAGATTTATGGGGATCCCCTTTTATATTCGAACAACTTACGTAGACTTTTGTTTCCGTTTTTTGGTTTTTCGAAATATATTCGGCCGTAGAATATATCGTTCCGGCTGGGTCCTTCCACGTGGCGAAAAATGTTGAACAGACTTCACTGATATAATTTCAGGGTTTATTTAAATGAAATTTAAAATCTTAATATCACAATTATTATAGGAACTTTGGAACAACTTTTTAAAAAACAGAAAACGAAGATTAAGTTACATGAAACAGAAATTAAAGCTTTTTAAAAAATTAGGTACGTGGACTAGGTCTGCATCCTACCGATGATCCTTGCAAAATGGCCTCGAGTCTTCCTCTTCCAATTTTCACTTCAATTTCTTCTCCAAATTTTATCTTGCCAAATTTACATATTAATTCGGGATTGGTCCGATCCTGTGACGTAACCAATACGCCGAATGGGTGGTGTCACTGTGTCCAACTTTGAAGCTTTTAAAAATATGGTGAAATTCCTGGTTTGAAGTTGTTCCAAATTATTATATAGTTTTTCTTCTATAATTATAATAATACATAAATAATAGAATTCGTCTATGATGATATACTTTTAAATTGGTTTCAATGAACAGCTAATAATTACAGAACATAGACATGCTAGTATAAGATACAGTAGAGAAAGATATATATGTTTATAACAATAACAAATAACATTATAAATAAATATTTCTTCCTATTTTTTTTTTTTTTTTGTTTATATTGTTTTTTATACGCTAGTATATCGACGGGGCGATGTCAAGATACACCACCGTCAAAGTCAGACACATCCATCCTAGCACTAAAAATCAGTCTTGTTTTGGCGGTGGCTAGTTTTGTCGTTCTTGTGCTGAAAAAGAAGTGTCTTGTTTTGGCGGGGCGAGTCCATGACTAATTTCTCTACCTGGAAAACAGTCTCTGGTTGTCGCTATCTGTTTTTGACGCCTATGTCAGAATAGCTTGGAAGTAAACTGGTTTCAATTTTGGCACAGACTGTACTTTCTTTGAAATATTCTGTTTATAACTTAGAGTGACTGTAGAAGTGTTTGTGTCACCACCGTTAGACAATACTCCTGCGTGACATTGTCTCTTATCTCAACCTTATTATTTTAGTTCTATTGCTTACTCTCTCATTCTCCCTCTCGCTCTCCCCCTCACCCTCTCCGCCCCCCCCTCCCATACCCTCTCTCTATCACTCCTGCGCCTTTCGCTCTCGCTCTCACTCTGTCTCACACACACACTCTCTCTCTCTCTTACCCGGTTGTGTGCTAATGTTCTCCTTTCTTCAAAACCCCTCAGGGTTTTGTTATTATTTCATAGAATGCTTCAGACATATTATCTTCAACCTATCTTGAATTTGACTTTCCCATGCCCAGATTTGTAATTTTTTTTGTGTCAATAATATTAATTACTATCAACTCTTGCTTGTAATATTGTGAATTCCCTCATTCCACTGAGTAGGATTGTATAATATAGTTAATGTAGCATCGTACTGGAAGTTTGATGGTTGAATGTGAGAGAGGGCTGGCCGTGCAAAAAAACTAAAACTGCAATTCAATTGAATCCTCACTTCTTCACTTTCTCACTATAGGCCTATATCCCTCAGAAACACACTCTCTTGTAAAATACTCAATCCCCTACACTGAAATAATTTGACTCCTTCAAGTTATGTGCTCCCAACTTGATAATACCGCCCGTTGTTCTCTCAATAATATTTGTTGAACGAGAGCTAGCAAGTTCTTACTTTTTACTCAAGTTCAAAGTAGTTGCCAGTCTGTGGGTTTGCTTGTTTGTTTGAATGCACTACAATAACTTCAGAAAGAGTTGATCGATCAGCTTCAAATTTTGAACACGCACTCTTCGAACCTTTCTACAGATCAAGTTCGTTGAACAACAAAATATTTTACTCACTTCTTCGTCCTTTTTCAGGATATAAAAGTAACATTGAAAGTACTACATGAGACAAAATAACTTGCTCCTGAGTGTCTGCCTGACTATTATCTTTCAGTAGCATACGCGTAAAATTAATGATACAAATTGTGATGGCAGTTGCTATGTCGTTGGTATTATTAATTTGACAAACTTTGAATTTTGATTCTGAATCATCTACCCATACGGAGAAACCTATGAAGTTCTATAGATTCACGTAGGCCTACAGCGTAATATTAATAGGAAAACAGTTTGATGTTCCTTTTCCCAAGATAATTTGACAGTGGGCTCCTATTCTGGGATCTTGACTGGGATTCCTATTCAAATTAAAAAAAAATTCTGTAGGTAGCTTCATAATTTTAGGTCTGCCTTCTTCGTTCCGCCACATAGGATTAAACATTTTCTTTAGAAAGGTTTAATACAAGATTCAAATAAAGAATTTCAAGAGACAATGAATGGTGGAAATCGCTCATCAATGTATCAAACCACCGTTTCAAAGATATTCACATTTTAGTGTTGAAGTTTTTGGATATCTGTGATACAGAAATATTGCTCGCCTAGAACAGGATAGATTATTCATCACATTCTTATTATTATCGTTCCCCAGCAACCTATGTTAAGCGTTTATGTAGTCGCTGCTAAGAGAGATTTATGTGATAGCTATATACCTGAATAATAGTCAATAGTCAAAATTCTTTATTACATATTCTTCAAGAATAGCAATTGTTGTCAAGAATAAAAAAATATATATAATTAAATATATTTGAATTGTTTGTATTCACAATTATATTTTTGTTCACTGCCAGACAGTCTCCTGTTTCAAGAAATTCACATAGTTCGTACATTGGCCTTCCTTTGAGAAACTCACTAAGTCTTTTTTTCAATGTCACACAATCCAGCCTCTTTATCTTCTCCGGTAGATGATTCCACAGTTTTCTGCCCACGTATGAAGGTTTCTCTTCGAAGATTGCAGTCCTGTGCCTTGGGAGTACATAGTTGTCTGCCTGCCGAGTGACGTATTTATGAACATCTATGCCTCTTTGGAGATTTAGTCGGCTAACATGGGTGATGACTTCCATGATATTGTAGATGTTGGTCACCGTCATGATGCCGAGATGACGGAAGGCATCTCGACATGTCTCCTTTTGTTTGAGACTTGCCAGTGTATTAAATACTATTAAATACTATATTCGACTAAACAACGAGTGACCCAGAAGTGAACTTGCCAGAGTATTTAATACTATTAAATACTATATTCGACTAAACAACGAGTGACCCAAATGAAACGATTTAAAATATGAAAAAAGAAAGATGGGAATGCGAAAATATTATAATATTTGGAACTCCATAACTTATCATTTAATTAACAGACATTTATGAGATTAGTAATTTTCTGGAAAACACTATTAATTGGCAATAATAATTTAGCAATATTGCACTAATAGTTTTAATTTTAGATGACTCTCTCCTGGATTATTGAAATCTGTGCTGGAGATTCCTCAGTGATTGCTGCATCATCTGAGAAAACCCCGTGAAAGTGAGCTCTGTTCGAAATTAACAGAATGCTCAAGTATAGACATTCAGAAGTAAACAACCATTTCATTTGAATCGTTTAAATAATTAAATAAACCATTTCATTTAAATAATTTGTCCATTGAAATCGACCCCATCAGTATTTACTCGTGAATTACCGGTAGTGTATTGTTAATGTATCAAGATTTGAGAAGATAATATAAGCATCTTATTAGTTTTTCTCTCAATGATTGTAATGTATGGCTTAATTTCTTTTATATAATTATAAAAATATCACAGTTTATTACATTCCAGTTCAATTATCTTGTTTCACCATCCATTTCTAAGTAGAGCTCATAAGTATCGTAATCTTGCCATACAATTACCATACAATAATTGAAGTTGATTTCATTCTACTTTAGTGGCGCCATTTCACCAAACTGCTAGGGAGGGGGAGGGGCAAAAACCAAGAGGTATTGGGGGGGGGAGGAATACCCCCAAAGGATAGAGGAACCTGGGTTTTCCCCCATAAACGTTACATTCGAAGATGTTATTATATGCTTCATTTTTTTCCAGTTTTATAAAAATGTGGTTGAAGTATCAATACAGACATATTATACATTATTACTTATTAAATTCAATCATGAAATATTTATTGGAAATTTAGGTCTACAGAGAGACCCTAAAGTAGGAATACACTAAAACAGATTTCTTAAAAATCATGGAAAAAGATTAATTTTTCTGTTACAATGACAATTTCATTGGGGAAAATATTCTTATTGGAAAATAACTTTTAGTTAGAAAGCTAAAGATACATCAAGCTGTTCCCATAATTCTCAACAACTCTTTACATACATTTGATTGTCTGATTGTGCCCTTTGTCTTGCTTTCACTGTGACATCTTGCAACTTGTTAATTCTCACATTGAAATTTATTCAATAACTCACTTATTGTGCTCTGATCAATAAGTGTACCCATTCTGTATTCAAACTATACCACAGAGAAAAATATATTCTTTATTACTCTGTACCCATACTTTCAAGGCAATTTTGCTACATTGTTTATACTGTAGAAGGAACTATACTACTGCTGTTAAAAAAAGTATTAATATTTTCATAATACAGTACACCTGAAGAATTGGCAAAGTTTATGGTAAGGGGTGAGGAGGTACTCAGCTCTTCCAACTAACATCGGATTAGTTTTATGCAGTCTACTATAACAGACGTTCCCATATGGATGTTACTATAGACGTATTTACCATCGTATTCCATTTCTGTTTGTTAGTTTGTTTGTCAGTATGTCTGATGGAAATCGAAAACGGCTTTAACGATTTTGATTAAGTTTGAAACATAGTATATAGTTTGAAATATAGTGAGTTTGTGATACGAAAATCATCATTTTAATTAGGACTCATGTTTAGGATAACTCACTGAGGGAACTTAAAAATGATCAGGTAATAATATTCATCAACCGAGTAGCAGCTGACTGAGAGAGTTTTCCGTTGTCGTATGCGGAGATCGCCCACTATGTACAGATCGCCCATGAATGACGTCACGCGTAAATGACGTCACACCTATCCTATCGTAACTATGACGTCATTGAGGGGTATTTCTCTCCCCACAACTCCGCTCCCTCCGCTTACTCGATACCCTTTTTCTCTCTCGACACCATGCTCAAACCTCACTCTCACTCATTCTCTCTCATAGAAGACTTTGCTCTGTCAAAGTTTCTTCCTCTCAATCATATACATTCCCTCTTTCTCACACACGTGCTCCCCTCCCACCGCTCGCTCAGTACAATCGTTCTCTCTCGACATTCACTCTCAATCGTTCTCTCTCATAGAACACCATACACAATAGTAATATTATAAGGAAAAAATAATAATTCCGCGCGCGCGCGCGCGCGTACCTGATGCTCTGTCAATGTATCTTTCAATCAATCCTATACATTCCTTCTTTCTCACACAAGCACACACGTCTATACAGTACTTCTCTCTCACACTCTTGTTCACCTACTCTCCCTTACTATTCACTTGACATAAATAAATAATTTTTTTTATAGAACAACTTTCATTATAGAACAAGAGCTTATATTTATTATGTGTTCCAACGCTGGTGAACAGTGAGTAAATACTGATTATACAGATATAATCGATTATATCTGGCTAATTAGGAATGTTATTGAATAATGACTATCATGTCGTTATTACATCTATATTGATAAACTGTATTGGAAATTGGAATTTCAGTACCTACATAAATCAAATTCTTTTTATTTTTCTCTCTACAAATCTACGCTTTGCGATTCTTCTAGAATAATAATTAAACAATATTATTTTTATATATTATTATACTATTTAATAATAAGTAAACAATATTATAAGCTACAACAGTTATTTTATTTACTCACTGTTCACCAGCGTTGGAATACATAATAAATATAATCCAAAATAATCTAAAATGATAGAATCTAAATTTTTGTCTTCGAATGGATTTCAGTTTTTTTGTGCCATATACAGAAGTCCAGTTTATTATCACCAATAAACCTTGAATAATTATGCTGCTTGAACTAGACTCATAGAATAATTATAATCATAAATATAAATAATACCAGCAGTTAAACCATACTCCGCAAGGGTATTTTTAAAGCACTGAATAGTGGTTCAGATTGAATTTAGGTTTTGATATTGAACATATTCAATTGTAAATATTGACAATCAATAATAAAACGATTCGATTGGCTCTTTCATCCTCTTTGTATCACAGAATAAATAAATTTGTTTTTATTACTCATTAATTAACAAACATGATGTAGGTAGGCATAAAATATAATCTTCCTCAGTAAATCAAGAATCATCGTACAAAATTTCAAGTGAATCAGTTGAGTAGTTCTCACGCGAATGCCTCATTCGCGAATTTCCCATCCCATATGTGTGTAAGCCAATTCTATACTTTATAATATTATAGAATTACTATTACTATATCTTTCTTAATGAATTAATTTCTACTGGATGTTATGATATTTTTTAACTAGAAATAAATTCATTCATTTATTTATCGTCTATTTTCTGTTTATCAATGTTCTATATGCATTTTAAACATCATTCTAGAATGATATTATCATGCTTTATATTGAATATATTGATGCTACAAAATAACACCAAAGGTACAGGCTTCCTAACGCTCTGTGAACTTGTAGTGCACAGGTGTCGAAATATTTTAGAAAAATTGAAAAGAAACTTCAAACTTCACGTTGTCAGAATATGTTGTGAAGCTTTAACTTTGTACAAGCATAGTCTTTTCAATAAAACGCATTCAAAAATGCGTCCAAAATTTGGAAAAATGTTATTATAAACTATGAATTTTGTATAGCACAGTTTTCACGGGATTCTGATTGTATTAACTTTACAAGATCTTCAATTTGAAAAATTTATTTGGTAAAAACTGAGCTTGTAGAAAATTCATTAGAGATCAATACATATTTTCAGTATATTATGAACAAACTATCACCAGGATTCCAATGCATCTGGATTATGTAGGGGAATTCCCATCAAAATATTTTCTCCCATATTGTAGTTGAAAATGGTTATTACTGAAAACTGATCATTCATTAGTGTTCAGTGATTGTCACTATTTCTACGTTTTTTAAGCTTTTTTCGAAAATCAATGAGCAGAAAATTTTGAAATTTAGTAGTACTGTGTATAGGTTCACTGAGGACTAGACAGTTTTGGGAAACAGATAATCAAACTATTATTATGAATAACCACCATTATGAAAAATGGTAATAAGAACAAATAAAACGTTTACTACTGTACTCATCACCATAATCTAATATCATGAATAATCCACATTAAGCTCCTTTTTCAATGCACCAGCCATTTTAATTCGTACCCAAAACCACTAACCGTACACACTGGTTTATTACAACTGAATATCTATACTTGGCTGTGAATCAATAATATCAATTATAATATTTTAGTTTGCAGTACAAATTATTCAGGGCTCAAATCGCCAGAAAAATCGTATATTAAAAAAAGTCTCCAGAACAGTCGTCCTGTACGATATTATCCACGCCTAAGCTTCTGAGCTTTCAGTCTTTGTAACATAAAAATAAATTTTTTTATTGGAAAAAATAAAACAATATAAATTCAAGTTTCTGTGAAATAATTGCAACAGTTGAAAACGATCTCAGTTAATCTCAGGTATGCAGCATAAGTTATTCTTGACAGGGGAACATTCAAGAGTGAGAACTGTTCATTGTGAAGGTGCGTACAGGCTTATGCGCCACGAACACGCGTATTTCTCTTTTCATCAGCTAATATTATGCCTATTATATCTGTATTTTACTGTTTCTGTACAAATGCAGAAGATATAGAGCTGATGAAAAGCGAAATACGCGTGTTTGTGGCGCGTAAGTCTGTACGCACCTATTAGAAAGAGGGGTTGTAGATTTTTGAAACCTGGTTAAAGTTATACACTTATCAATTTATAAACTTTATAAAAACCCAAGATTTGAAACCTAACTTCTAGGCTGGTCACATATTGCGACGACACGCGACGTGACATGATGTAACCCCAGTCTGCTATAGGCCCTATGAGTTAACATCATAAAATTATAATGTTCATTTTTTTATAATGAAGCTTTGTCTCATATTTGATTTATAATGAACCTCTGTCTCATTGTGAAAATTACAATATTATGATCATAAAAATAATATTATCTCATCTAGCAGACTCGTGTCCCGCCGCGTCGCGTATCAATATGGGACTAGCCATATTGGCAATTGCAATCCAATATGTTTGGAGAATCCATTAATTTTTCTACAAATACAATTTATTACACTATGCTCGCATTATGGCATCATGATATTTTTGGAAGTATTGAAAAAAGAAATATTGCTTGTTTAAAGAAAGAGGTATGACACACAAAAAGAGTCGGCTCGCTTCACTCGCCTCCATTTACATTCCACATTCTCCCTTCAAATATTTAATATATTATAGAGACTTCCAAGTTCAACGCAATTACTGCTCAATTACATCAAAGTACCTTAGAGTTGCAAATATCTTTGTCTATTCTAATGAAGATTATTAAAAATATTAATTCCCATGTAGAGACATAGTACGTTATACGAAAACGTAACATATACATTATATGATACTTTAAAAGGATTTGTGTATTTCAGTCTAGTACTTTGAAATTTGACATAGAAATAAATGATAAGTAGAGAAGTAGTTTCAAAACATTAATTCCATCCAACTTCTTTGAGTTCCAATGTACTTGAAAAATCTAGAAAAATGCAATGATACACTGGGGAAAAAACCCTTCAATACAGCACTTAAGCTGAACCCGTGTATCGATTTTAAACTTTTTCAAGTTCAGTAGTTACTGAAAAACTAGGTAAAGCTCATTCCAAATGCATAATAGGCGTAATTAATAGGCACATAGAAATAGGCGTAACATCAAGCAGCAGCTAAGAAAACACAGAAGAAGGCTGGAAAACCACTGAAACCCTTATTTTCGGGCGTAGGCTTATCTCTAATGAAATTTCGAATCCTTTCAAAGACAAAGTTGATCTGCCCTACCAGTACTTTTGTATTAAATTTAAACATCTGTATCCTCGAAAACGCTGATAAAACGCAAATTCTGCTCAACATTTTTGAAGGATTCAAAACATCTTTATTTTTTGAAATTCAATGAAAATACAGTATGAATTTCGGGAGGTGGGTCCAGACCAAAACCCCCTCGCAACGTCCTTGCGAAGGGGGAGGATGGAGTGTGACAAAGTTGTAAAAGAATTTGAGGATACTTATCACATTTTAATGACTATCTTTATTTTAATGATATTTATAATAAATTGATTACTTTCAACTCGGTTTTCATTCTCTCGGAAAAGGTTACGCAAAACTTATATTCATTCAACTTTTTAAAGACTGTCGATTCTCTGATCACTTATTTTCTAGAGAATCCTAATGCAAAACAACAATAATTGTTTCTCAATAATCAGACAATCGATAATGTTGAATCATCCTCACTCCTAAACCGAAAACATATTATGGTAGTTCTGATGGTATATGAGAGAGGATTCAAAAGTCGCGCTTCTGAGCAGACCAATAGTGTTGTTCCGCGGGCGATTTAATCCAATCCTGTTCCTTGCCGCGAAGCAAAGAGGAAGCTCAGAATAGCGCGACTTTTGAATTTTCTCGCATGTAGCATCAGAACTACCATGTTTTTTTGGTTTGGGACGGAGAAGGGAACGTAGGGAAATTCTACAAAAAATCATGAACGTTTCCCTTCATACAATTAACACCCATGGAGTTTCAAATCAATCTATTCAAAACTAACATAGTTATAAGAATTTCACCAATTTTATGTTAGATCATAATCAGAATTGAATAATATCCAACCTTCTGACCTGGACATTAAACTGATTTTCAAGTTTTCATTCTATTTTTCTTAAAAAATGATTATTCAATGATATTTTAGCTTTTCAGAACTTGGTACTGTATCATATTTTTGACGAGTTTCTTCATACCTTCATACCTAGTTTTACATTTTTTTGAAAAACACCTTCCCTGAAGGGGCGGCAAGTGACCTGGTTACCTACAACCCTTCCACCCCGCTGACGGCGTGATTATTGAGCCTAAAATTGAAAGTGGTATCACATGATAGCTGAAGTTTTGTTCCATCGATTTCTATTAAATTTTTCTGGAATACCCTTTCCCTGGGGGCGGCAAGTGACCTGGTTACCTACAACCTTCCCCACCGATCTGGTGTTATGCGCAAAAAAGCTCTCAGTTTGGTCGTGCTAGTGGGGGTATGTTACTAGGTATTAATAAAACCTCAGATTTCAGAGATAAGTTGAATTTTAAAAATATTGATAATATATGAAAGCGATTGTTATAAAATTAGATAATTCTGTTTTCCTAAATGTATTGCCTGTATATCAACTGTAATAACTGGGAAAGAGATTTTCAAGAGATGAACAATGTATTGCTGCAAAACTCAGATGAGGGATTTCCAGTGATAGGTGATAAAAACGTTCGAATCGGTAAAGAACAGAAAATGTCTAGTTATGTAGGTCGGACTGTGTATAGTGGGTTAAGTAGTGGAAGAAATTCAAAAGATACTATAGTTAACAGTAGGGGGCGTAGATACTTACTTAGATATGTGTACAGAATTGAGATTTATTATATTAAATGGAAGAATGGAGGGCGATCTAGAAGGAGAAATGACGTTTGTTGGAGCAATGGGCAATTCTGTAAATTATATTGCAGCTATTAATTTAGATTATTTAAATTATGTAGCTGATTTTAAAGTAGTTCCTCAGGCTTTTTCTGACCATTTGCCTATCGAAGTTGTATTGAATGTAGGTAAGAAAACAGTTGATAAGTATCAATGTTTACCGTTACTGCCGAAATTGGCTTGGAATAAAGTTATCGGAGAAAAATATAAAGATAAGATAGCTAGTAGAGTTAATAATGTAGTATTAAGTGATGATGTCGATCAGGCAAGCCAAACTCTCACAGAATGTATTCGAGAAGTGGGTCTTGCTCTAGGAAACGGTCAAAGTTCAATTAGTTTTGAACGAAAGCAAGCTTGGTTTGATAATGAGTGTTGGAAAGCCAGAAGCAAGGTTTTATCTCTTTTAAATTTGTATCACCGTATCGATAATGATTGCACTAGAAAATTGTACTTATATGAGAGAAATAAATTTAAAAAAATATGTTACGAGAAACGTAAAAGCTATGAGAAGACTCTAATAAATTCAATTTCTGCCGCACAAAACTCTAGGGACTTTTGGCAAGCACTGAATAAATTTAAATTAAGGAATAATATTGTAAATAACGCCATAACTCCTCAAGACTGGGTAAACTATTTCCAACACATCTTGAGTCCCGAAATGTTAGCTTTACCTCATTTCTATGCTGATCCTTACATAGTTGACAACAGATTAGATAGAGATTTTAGTAGGGAAGAGCTGAGTAGAGTTTTAAAATTAGTAAAAAATAATAAAGCGCCTGGTGAAGATCAGATCCCATTCGAGTATTATAAAAATGCACCTGATAACTTTCTAAACAAATTGCTGAATGTCTACAATTCTATATTTACATCAGGTAGAGTCCCACATAGCTTTAAGTCGTCAATATTTTTTCCCCTTTTCAAGAAGGGTGAGTGCGATGTAGTAGCTAATTTCAGAGGCATTAGTTTTTATCAACATTTTTCAAAATATTTGCAGGGTTAATTCTTAATAGACTCAACTGCTGGGTGGAGGAAGATAAAATCTTGAACGAGTTTCAGGCTGGCTTTCGTAAGGGGTACTCGACCATTGATAATATATTCGCCCTAACATCCATCATTAGTCTGCGGCTGGCTGAAAAAAAGGGGTAGGACTATATTGCTTTTTTGTGGATTACTCTGCCGCGTTCGACTCAATTGATAGGAATGCACTATTTTATAAGCTTAGTCTCTTAGGTCTCTCAACAAGGACATTGAATATTTTGAGGGCATTGAATGAAGGCACAACTTCTAGTGTATGGTGTACTGCCAATGGGGGTCTCTCCCAACGTTTTGAAACGAAGTCAGGCTTGAGGCAAGGTTGTTTGTTGAGCCCGTTGCTTTTTTCCCTATTTATGAATGACTTGCATGATGAATTAGGGGGAGGATAAATAATAGGTGGTAAGAGGATTAGGGTTTTATTGTATGCCGATGACATAGCTTTGATTTCGGACTCGCCAGTGGGACTCCAGTACATGATAAACAATTTAGAGCGTTACTGTGGAAGGTGTAATTTAAGAGCTAATTTAGATAAGTCAAAAGTAATGGTTTTCAGGAACGGGGGAAAAATGGCTAGGAGCGAGAAATGGACATATAAAAATGAGCAGATAGAGTGTGTCAACAGGTATAAATATCTGGGGGTAGTTCTAACTCCAACCTTGAATTTTGAAGCTCAAGTGAGTGATAAATTAGACAAGGCAAAATTAGCATTGAATGTGGCATGGAAAGGTATTTTAAATAGTAGTAGTGTAGATTTTTCAGCCAAATGTAAGTTGTTCAAAGCTTGTGCAAGGGCGATCTTGTGTTACGGAGCACAGGTGTGGGGTTTTAGACAATATGATAGTGTAGAAAAGTTGCAGCGCCTTTTCATCAAGAAGATTTTTGCACTTCCAATAAATACACCGAATTATATGTTGTTTATTGAAACTCAACTAACACCTCTATTCGAATATTGCCTTAGACTCCATTACAATTATATTCTAAGAGTTATGAAAATGAAAGATGAAAGGCTCCCTAAATTCCTGGCTCAACAAGTTATTCAAAAGAAATGTTTCTGGTTCAAAGAGTGGAAGAAATTAAGTAATCAAATTGGTATAAATTATGAGTACGAAGTTAATTGGGATGACTCATTTAAAAGAATAATCACAGGTTTGAACAAGATGCATAGGGAAATTTTTTTGCGGGATGCTCAAGATGGGCGTTTCCACACAAGGTACAAAACTCTCAATTTGGAACTGGGTGACAAAAATTATAATTATGAAATGTGGGTCATGAGGTGGATACTTGAAGCAAGGGGTGAACTGATCCATTTAAACTACAAGCCATGGGTTGCTGATGGGAATTATGTTTGCTCCATGTGTAATCTGAAAGAAATTGAGGATATTTATCATTTCATAGCTCGATGTCCTTGTTTAAGAGAATGGAGAAGAAAATGGTTTGGAATTGGGGAGCTATCAAGGGATGATTTCGTTTCTTTTATGAATGGAAGAGATTGGGTAGGGTTGGCCTCCTACTGTAGAGATGCCTGGCGTTATAGGCGATTACTTACACAGGAGTTTAACTGGTAACTTATTAGTATAATAAATTGAAACTTATTTATTGAATCTGAGTTGGGTAGAAGTATCGTGTTATAATATAATACAATATAGGTTATTCGAATATTCTCAGGAGGACATCATAGGAAGACGAAATGAAAGGGAATATTAATTCTATGTTATAATTTCCCAACTGCTGACAGTTATTATCATAATATAAAAAGTATAGCTTTCTTTTTATGAAATTAATGGATTTTGTTTAGAATGTAGGTTACTATTAAAACTAATTTATGGAATATTCACTTTATTGAATTCAACATTACTGATTTATTTTGTTTCTAAGGTTGTTTTTTCTGTTTTTGTTTCACTATTTAAAAGAACATTCTGCATAGCTTTGATTTATGTAATAATAGTATTATTGGGTTTTACCGACTTTCCGGCTGACGATTGTTTAATCAAGCCGTATAAATGTGTGTTTTCTCATTCATTGTATGTTGCAAATTTGAAGATTAAAGCATTATTTCTATTCTATTCTATTATAACTTGTGTGCTGAAAGAAAAAGATCTGGGAGGAATGAGAAAATGAGAACAATAATAATAAAAATTAGTTTTATGAAACGGTGGCTGTTGAGAGGGGAGGGTACATCACAAGATGTTTGTACTCATTTCAACTGGTTTTATTTCAGTAAAAATCAGCTGGAAGTTTCAAGTGAGAATGCTATAGTGAGGTCCACGTTATAATGGCAGTGTAGGAAGATAGGAGAAAAGGGTTGCCAGATCTCAGCCTTGCCACCCAAACAGCTGATACAGGTTTATCTGATGAATTTAACTGTTCATTATTGTTGAAAATAGTTAATCATATTTTATTCGTAATAAAGAAAGTGTTGATAGCAACACCATTGCAAATCACACACTGCCATTAAAACGTGGACCTCACTATAGTGCGTGAATGCTGATTGCATTTGTGAGAATGCGCGCGCAACAGTCTAGAATGAGAGAGATTGATGAGAAGAGAGTCGACTGTGTGTGTGACGTATGACACTGTGACGTCTGTAAAGCGATGGTCCATCTCCGCATAGACTATCTCTCTCTTCACTAGCTGCACTCTGCTAACTCATGCTTTCGCCTATGGTACATCTGTACATAGCGAAAACTGGTTTTCTTTCAGTAAAAATCAGCTGGAAGTTTCAAGTGGGAATGCGAGTGCGTGAATGCTGATTGCATTTGTGAGAATGCGCGCGCAACAGTCTAGAATGAGAGAGATTGATGAGAAGGGAGTTGACTGTGCGTGTGACGTATGACACTGTGACGTCATCGATGGTCCATCTCCGCATAGACTATCTCTCTCTTCACTAGCTGCACTGTGCTAACTCATGCTTTCGCCTATGGTACATCTGTACATAGAGGGCGATCTGCGCATACTACACCATCGTCAGTTGAATACAGTTGATCAAGAGAGTTTTTCATCGTCAGTTGAAAACAGCTGATCGAGAGAGTTTGCCATTGTCAGTTGAAAACGAGACAGATGTGTTGAGTCACCAAGTTTGTTGACGTCATGTTTTAAAGTTATTGCATGATTCGAGAAAATAGTTGCCGAGAGCAGCCGAGTGTCAGCAACGCAACGCAAATTTGAATTTGTAACATAATGATTGCGGTAATCAGGTAAATGCTAAAGTAGTCAGTTTTAATACACCTGGGTAATTGAATTATAACAAATCATTTACTTCTAAATTTCCATCTCTATGCCTTTGTACTTTCAACTCTATCCTTTGATATTGTTATATTCATAGACGTGAAGTAGATAGATAAGGGTGGGTGTCTACCATAAGTAAAATGAAATGTCTATTTCCGACTTCTGTAGTTGAATACTTGTAGCTAGTAGTTCTGTGAACAGTAGAGCTTGTACAGTAGTTATAAAGTTTATAAGATCTCATTGTTTAACAGATCTCATTGTCAATATGTCACCCCAATTAGCTAGCCCTTCGGACATCGGAAAAAAGAAACCGGTAACGTGACGAGAAATCGGTAAGTGTTGAAGCGGCCAATGACTGATTGGCGTGTATTGACGATGACAATATTACCTGTTATGAATGAAACCGAGAGCAGTGCCAAGCTGTAATCATCAAAAGCTAATCTACAAACATGCCAACGTACATATACTGACAAAAGCAAATCCCGTCGTTGAAACGTAGAAAAATCAATCATCAAAATATTATCATGAAAAAATAACATTTTCCCGCTTTTTTGGGAAACGATAACTGTATATCTTCCAGTATTGAAAATGACATTCGAAATGAAAAACAATACTGAAAAATTTTATTATATTCAAAATTCTCAATGTTCGAGTATATTAACCCCCCAGTAGACTACATTGAACACAGTAGAACCACTATAATTTGTAGCTTACGGGACCAAGCATTTAATACGAATTTTGGAGGGTGACGAATTATATATCAAGCTCTGCAATATCGAGGCTGATAAAAAAAATACGAAAAAATATATCATGGATACTGATTCCATAATTAATTTATGATATAGCCTGTATGAATGGATATTAGAAAATATTGTTAAATATTAATTTGACATACTTGTAAAAGATTTCAGAGATCAATACAACCGTTCATGAGCGAGTTCTTCAACCAAGGGTGTCTCTAGTTATATTATTATATTTGAATCCATAGAACTTTAAAGTTCACTCCGTATGGGTGAATAATTCACAATCAGAATTCAAAATCCCTAAACTAATAATACCAATTACTATAACGTTAAATGTATTGCTATCACAAGTTGTATTAACTAATACATGTGGGTGGGCTATGTTGAAAACAAACAATACCTAGACAGGCAGACAGACATTAAAGAAAGCGAGTTGATGTAAGTTTCGTATATTAATCAGCTGAATTCAGCGGAGTTATCAGTTACTATGGCATACTAGTGTATTTATCGTTATAGGAATACTAGTTACAGTATTTTTGATGGCAAAACTACGAATTATAGAGTTATCGAGAAGTTTCAGTGTACTCACTAATCTTGACTATTGAACTATTAAGTGAAGTTATTTTTGTTTTGTGTAAAAAAATTTACTAATAGTTATATTATTCAAGCTCCAAATAACTGCAGAAAAGAGAGACAACTGCACAAAATAGGAATGATTTATATAACGAATTATACAGTTAAGTTACAAGATAAGTCTTCGCCTGATATTACTACGAAGAGGGATAGAAAAGAGTGATAGGTTTCAGAAATAAATTGTCAATGGTCTTGTTAAGAATAGCCTACATGTGGGGATCCATCAGAACAATAACCATTGTTTGAAAACCCAGACAGCTCTGCGTAGTACAGTCCGTCCAAGAAGTATACCTTTTGGAAGTGTCAGAGATTCGATGTGTCTGACTTTGTCGTGTCTGTACGAATGTAAAAGTGTCCGGTTTTGGCGCCTAACGCACACGCCAATTCGAGACTCTTTCAAAACAGTCTTTCCCTGTCGCTGGCGTACGGTGTCGATGGATGAGATAGTCGCTGTCCACTCCTGTCAGGTTCTGGGTGTGTCGGAGGACTAAGGTGGCGCGTTCCCATATCGACCCTCAAACGTTATATATGGCTAAGCTAGTTTGTTCATATATTTTCAACAAGTATATTTTTCTTTGTAGTTTAAATAAATAAATATTCGGGCTTATTTGGCCTAGAAACGAAAGTATAAAAATGAAAAAATTTAATAATATATTATTTCTTTGATCGATGTTTAGTTGAACTGCCTTCTCAATTTGCTACTGGTTAATGAGCTGGCCTTGGTTTGTTTCGGGGTTATGTTTACATTTCGAAACTAACCTTCAAATATAACTTTACTGTTCTAATCCATAGGCATATAAACATATATGGTTTTTTCCATTGACTAATTTTTTGGAAGGCATACAATTACAGATTTATTTATTTCTTGCCTGGTAAGTTAGATAGCGATCGTCTATCGACCTCAGATAAGATTATATGTTTCTACGGTGATAGAAGCTATTCCGTTCTTGAACTAGCCTATGAACAAATTTATTTTGTATTTTTAGGGCTGTACGATCATTGGTACGTCACAGTAGTCTGGAGCAACTTTATTTATTTATTCATCTATTTATCTATTCATCTATTCATCTATTTATCTATTCATCTATTTATCTATTCATCTATTTATCTGGTTAGCAAAAACAATACAACAATCGGAGAAGAAAAAATCTGGTGTGGTGCACTCACACAACTTTCCTTGCCGTTATGAAAATGTATCAACTGACGCTAGTGTTCCCGCGCATCTCAAGTCTACTTTTCTAAGTTCTGAGCCAGCTGGTGACAGGACAATAGCGCTGCAGACACACGAAGTCTGCTATCTCTTCATAGTGAATGATTTAATAGAATCAACAGTTGCCAACAGTTTGCAATTGACTAACCTTTTTCCTCGAATTTCTAGCTTATTTTCAATTTTAGGTGAAAATTCTACTGAAAATTAATTGTAGAGATTTTTATGCTCAATCTTTTCCATTTGAATTTTTTTGTTTAAATTGTATCTGAAGCCTGATAATTGGGAATCTAAAACCAAACTTTGCATAGATGGTGCAGTGCTCCTGAAATTTTTTCACATATGAGACTTGTGGCAGTTGGTAGAGCTCATCAATGACTTTTCTAGGTATGAAAACGATCAAAATCGTTGAAGCTGTTTTCGAGAAAATCGCGAAAAAACCCTGTTTTTGACAACATTTTCGCCATTTTAGCCGCCATCTTGAATTGCATTTGATCGAAAATGTTCGTGTCGGATCCTTATAGTGTAAGGATCTCAAGTTCCAAATTTCAAGTCATTCCGTTAATTGGGAGATGAGATATCGTGTACACAGACGAACATAAACTCTTACACACACACACACACACACACACACACACACACACACACACACACAGACCAATACCCAAAAACCACTTTTTTGGACTCAGGGGACCTTGAAACGTATAGAAATTTGGAAATTGGGGTACCTTAATTTTTTTTGGAAAGCAATACTTTCCTTACCTATGGTAATAGGGCAAGGAAAGTAAAAACAGGCTATTGCCCAAAACTTCTCCAATCTCCTAATTTAGTTAACATACAGATAAAGGTACAATTGAAATATGGTTATTGATTATAGATTATATAGGTTATAAATTGATTATCCAAAACAATGAGTGGGGGATTAGGGCTTGATTTCAATGCTGAAATGTTGAGAGTGCATCATTGCACTAAATTTGATGGAACTTGAGTTATGAATCAACAACATAAGGGATACATGTCTGAACGTGGAAACAATAGTTGAATTAACTTTTTAATTCAATTCGTATTACAATTTCATCTTGTACAATTTGTATTATAATCGTTTGAAATTATGAAAGTTGCTCATGCACGAATACTTGATAATGCTGCCATCTCACCTACAGTATCTTGTAGTGTCCAAAGAACATTTTTAAATCAAATAATCTTTATTCAAAAATAAGTAAATACAGCAGCAGAAACAAAATATACATAGTATTTCGTACTATGTTTTCTTTCGAATAATATAGCTTAATAACAGTCAATGTTATATGATGAAAACACAAATTTAAATTGTCAACCACTTTCTATTATTAAAAATATATATTATAATATACACAGAACCTGGTTTCGTGGCCTTACCAGCCACATCTTCAGCTGTTTGTTTACAACTACTAATATTTTTATAATAATAAAAAGTGGTTGACAATTCAAATTTGTGTTTCCATTATGGAAAAGTAGCACAACATCACTCACAACACAACTGTAATGTTATATGAGTAATATAACATTACTTGGTAAGATCAAAAAGTCCAGATGTAGATTTATGTAACTATTGGAATCTAGATGTCTGAATAATGAATTAATGATTTAATAATGAATTATTAAAGCATATTAAAAATACTTCCTTTATCACTTGAAGATTGAACTCACTTTAGAGTTAAGATATCAATTTGAAATTTTTCCATGCTCATATCTACGGTATACTGCTGCAAGTTCATGTAACTTTATGGATAGAGAATTCTCTGTATTCGACAATGATCACGTACAGATCTCAACCTTCAACTTGAAAACTTACTAATAATCTGCTCATAAAATCTAATGTCACAGCTAAAAATCGTAGCTTTGTTATCATCATTCAAAGAGTGTTCAACACAAAAGTTCACTATAAGTTTAAACGATTTGTTAGGTTTTAATTTTCACAAAAACTAATACAATCGTTACATACATAATCCTATTATATTAAGCAAGCAATTTCTGTATTTATATATCTGGTTATTCTTATATCTGGCTATTTTTATATCTGGTTATTTATGTTTAACGGATCTCGGAAACGGCTCCAACGATTTTCACGAGATTTGGAACATAGTAGGTTTATGATATAAAAATTCGATTGCTCTAGGTCTCGTCCTTGGGAAAACTCACTGATCGACATTAAAAGGTTAGTTCATCCTTGGCTGGAACAGCTGTGGATAGTAAGAAAGTGAGTATTTGAAAAATCAAAATATCGCATCCCCGAAATTCATAAGATGACGTATAACCAGATGTGAAATATAAACACGATCATTTTAGAGAATTGTGTTCTGTTTATTAATAAATGAAAATAACGAGCGAAGCTCGGTGCCCCCATATTGTTAATGAACATGGTACTGGAGAATTGAGAAGACTAAAATATTAGACTAATGTTTTCATAAAATAGATATATAGTACCTTTTGAAATTAATAAAATAATGAAATGATAATACAGTATATTTTATCAATTTCAAAGGGTACTATAATTCTATTTTATTAATACAAGTACAAGAAAGTAGCCCTGAATACATACATTTTAAGAAGACTAATTTAATGAATAATAATCTAAATTCTTAAGCCTCTTAAGAACTCCATTCACAAAAAAAATAGAGAAGTAGGTCAAGTTCAATCTTGACTTCAATACTAGAACCAGACTCAACTATTCCTAAATCAATCCAGATCCAATACTAAGTTGAACTTGGTTCAACTTTTACAAAAACTTCACTACTCTCAACCTCCAGTTGAACAAAACTCAAGTTCGAACAGAGTCAAAGGTTTAGGATAGGAATAATCGATTAGGCTTCCCGAGCCTTCCGTGTACTCTGGCAAGTAGGAAAACCAGACTGAAATATAGTGGGATTCACGAACAACTGTCAGCAAGGGTGAATTGAGAGTATAAATTTTAAATATGAGGAACACTCTGCCAAGTTGGAAAACCATACTGAACTACAGAGAGATTTACATCCTACTGTCAGAATGGTTGAATTGAGAGCATTGATGTAATGGTATGTGGGATGCTGACAGTATGAAGTGAATCTGATTGTAGCAAACCACCTGAGCCCCGCCATTTGAAGTCGAAGCAATGTTGGCATTTATCACTGCAAGCTTGCTGGAAGAGCCCAGTTGGTTGCTGATAATGTATTGGATGGAAAGTGGATTGGCTTTGATGTGAGAGCTATAAAGACCCATTTCAAGTTTAGACACATTATGGATTGATCAAGCCATGTACTAATAGTACGTTCAATGAAATTTTCCTGAGAGGATGATGATCTTAAGGTGCGTACAGATATACGTGCCGTGAACATGAGCAATTCACTTTTAATCAGCTGACTATATCTGTATTTTCACAGAAACGGTATAAGATATAGATATAAAAAGCTTGGCATCAGCTGATTAAATACTAATTTCTCAAAATACATTTTTGGATTGTATAGTGTATATAAGTATATTAGTATGATTGTAATGTGTGAAGGAGGCAAAATGGGTTTTTACCTGTTGCCTCCATGAATAAAATTATTTATTTATTTATTTAAAAGTGAATACAGCTACTGTAACTATATTATGAAAATTAACAAATGTTAGGTTAGAGGGAATTACTATTCCCTTTCAGTTCTCCTTATATAAAGGTCAAAATAGAGACAAAGATTTCATTCTATTCTATGTCTGCCATTCTTTTTCAATCTCATCTGTAATTCAAGTAGAAAGAAAGGTGATTTTTTACTTCAGTGCTGCTCTGAACATTTGCTTTACTACACCATTTTCAATTCTATTCAAGAAAGTATCATGTTAATTTGAGAAAGTATCAATTGGATTTGAGAATAGTCACTTGTAATTGAGATAATGTCAGATGTAGATGAGAATAGTCAATTGTATTTGGGAAGTCATCAGATGTAATGGTGAGTACTGAATAATTGTATTTGAGAACCCGTCAAATGTAAATGAGAAAATATCAATTGAAAATGGGAAAATTTTCCAATTGACATGTCGTGACTCTTCTGTAGCCTACATTACAGGTTTGATTTGAGCAGGAAAGGGTACTGTACTTCGTACACAGTATTCCAATTACTACCATAGGCTTTGCATGGCGGAAAATTAATATTTTCAATGGTGAAATATTTCCCTTGTACTGTTTACGAATGATTAATGAGAATATTATTTCTATGTATGTACTGGCGAAGCGACTTTTGTCTCCAAACATTTTGTGAACCATTGCACATGATGAAGATCAAATTCTCTATGTTTACGGAGCTATTAAACTTTATCATCAATCAATTGAATCTCTCGATCAAACAGCTCGGCAATTCTTCAATGGATTTTGAGGTTTGAAAATAATGTTTTATTCAAAAACTAAACGTTTTATTGGTATATTAAATACATCATCATATTATTTTATATGAGTACAGTTATGAAAAATATAAGAACTGGTTTTTGAAAATCATTTCCCAATAATAACTGACTTCTTCTCGATTACAAATCGTATGTTCTCAAATTGAAATGATACTTTCTAAAATAAAATTCACTATTCTCAATTACAATTGATACTTTCTCAAATACAGTTGGAGAAGGTGTAGAAGTTCTGGTTTTTGAAAATCATTTCCCAATTACAACTGACAACTTCTCGATTTCGAATCGTATGTTCTCGAATTGAAATGATACTTTCTCAAATAGAATTCACTATTCTCAATTGCAAGTGATGACTTCTAAAATACTATTGACTATTCTCATTCACATCTGACGTTTTCTCAAATACGAATGACTATTCTCAATTACAATTGATACTTTCTCAAATACTGTTGGAAAATGTGTAGTTAACCACATATTTAGATTTTCATGAAATTTGACAGGTATGTAAAGTGTTGTATTATTATGTTTTGTTTTTGTTTATTTTTGGGAAATAAATTTCATTTCATTTCATTTCTACTACCGTATTTACAAGATTCGGCTACACAAGATTTACATACAAGGTGGTAACAACTGAAGCCAGTATCTACTCATTTCAATGAATTTGTTACTTGATTGTGATAGAGCCAAGTATTTTCATCAAAAATACGTTTGAATATCACCTTCACTATTATAGTACACAGGGCACTCCTTGAATGTTGAAGAGCTCTTTCAAATCAAATCTTTATTTGTCCGAAAAACATAATTACAATAACAATGATTATAAAAGAAAACAGTACAATACAATATAAAAGAAAAATTAAATACCATTGAATAGAATGAATATGAATATAATAATTGACCGAGCAAAGTGAGGTCTAAGATTCAAGTGGACGTTTTGCCATTCCTCTTAATGTTTGAATGTTTAAATGTTGCGCATTTACGGCGAAACGCAGTAATAGACTTCCATGAAATTTGACAGGTATGTTCCTTTTTTAATTGCGCGTCGATGTATATACAAGGTTTCTGGAAATTTTGCATTTCAAGGATAATATGAAAGGGAAAGGGAGCCTCCTTCATACGCCAATATTAGAGTAAAAATCAGACTACAGAATTATTCATCATAAATCAGCTGGCAAGTGATTACACAGATGTGTGTAGAAGCCAGTCTATTGCTGAATTTCCATGAGGTCTATAGTTTCAAAGAGGTACTTGTGGATGAGAATACTGCGTGAGGTCTACTGTTCACAGAACTACTAGTATTAAATAGAGAAGTCCCTGCAAGCTTCGTAAACAACTGAGCGCATAGGAGGTCTCCTTGCTTCCCAATGTTCTCATTACATCTTATCTACATGTTCTTTGAGGATCATGCAAATACCCTAGAGTATTCATTTAATTGGTATATAGCATCTCACCTCCTACCCCCTACATCAAATAATACATTATAACTATTGAGGCTCTTCCATACTCCCGCTATCTTCAAAATCATGAGATAGTTATTCTCTAGAGTCTGTCTTCGTATTTTCAAAGCTTTTTACAAGACAACCTATTCCCTCGGTATTCCATCATTATCCCAGGTAAAAACCCCAGGTTATTTAGCTCATGCATTTGTTTTTACTGGGGATCGTTGTGTGAGAGGTACCAGGCAGGGCTCCCAACTATTAGTTATTCCAAACCATAGAACATCTATGTATAATAAATCATTCCATGTATCAGCTTGTCGGATCTGGAATCTGTTGCCTCCAACTGTGAAGAGTATTGGCGATCGAGCTCTGTTTGGCGTGGCGGTATTGAATTGGCTGGAATCTGGTGGCGCAGATTAGGCTTGGGTTGGGTTGAGCTTCATTTTTATTGTCTAAATGAATAAATAAAATAAATAAATGTATTAATCTACATGACTTTAGCTTATTTTTACTTTTAATGCAACTACAGATACGAAAATATTTCATCTCATATTGTTTTATGATAATTATTATACTTAGTAAAATCTTTGTTTTCAGGGTTGTTTTGTGTGCATATGTGAGTGAATGGCAACTTGATTGGATCTTCATTTCTGATAGGTTTTCTTATAGGATTTATCTTCGAAATATTGTTTCCAATTGTATTAATAAATTAAGTTTAAAATTCTCTTTTATTATATGTAATTGTATTTTGATTAAGAGTTTTATTTGTTTATATTAATCTTATGTAATCTTATTACATAAGATGTAATCTATTATTGCTGTATTCTTATGTAAATTTTCCTTATTTTGTAAAGGGTGGTGTCGCAGAGAGGACTCCACCCTAATAAAGGCATATAATCAATCAATCAATCTTATTCTCCTCTCTTCCTTCTTCCTCCTTTTTCCTTTCTTCATCCTTGATTCTTTTCTTCCAAA